>NC_056733.1:287492545-287665045 GCF_019279795.1 Protopterus annectens
GAGGGTCAAGGCTTTGAGCCTGGTTCCAGGTGCAGAATCTCTTCCATTTTTCTGAGTAAGCTTTCCTGGTGCTAGGCCTCCTGGCCTCCAAAATGACATCCATAACAGCTTTAGAGAGATGTGCTGCCTGTTTTACTAAAGTATCTGCCATGCAGCCAGGTTTAGGGTTTTGAGCTGACCGTGCAGGATCTGATTGTTTTGTTGAGTCAGAAGGTGTGGAATTTGAGGCAAAATCCATGGAGGGCCTTGAGCCAAGTTCCTTAAGATAGGGTACCAGTGCTGGCGTGGCTAGTCTGGAGCAATCAGGATCATCTGTGGTTTTTCCTGTCTGGCGTTTAGGAGTACCTTTGAAAGGAGAGGCAGTGGCGGGAAGGCATAAACATTTAGGTTTTTCCAGCTGAACAAAAGAGCATCCACTTTCCATGCTTGTTTGTGATAAGTCCTTGTGCAGAAATTTTAGTTGGCAATTCAGTGGGGAGGCAAAAAGATCTATGTCTGGGCATCCCCATTTTTGCGTTACCATGCTGAAGATTTGTGGATTCAATTTCCATTCATGAGGATCCATGATATTTCTGCTTAGATCGTCTGCCAGAGTATTTTTCTTTCCTGGCAGGAATTGTGCTTGCAGGTGAACTTGATACGTTAGAGCTGTGTTCCACAAGGTCATGGCTTGCCTGCATAGGGGATAAGAATGAGTGCCCCCTTGCTTGTTTATGTACCACATTACTCTGGTGTTGTCTGTCTTTAGTAATAATTGTCCTGGATGCAGAAGGTCCTTGAAAGCTGTTAGGGCATTTTGAACAGCCAACATCTCTTTTTGATTGATGTGAAGATGCATCTGGTCTGTGGTCCACTTGCCCTGAATCCATTTTTCTACCATGTGTGCTCCTCAGGCATAATCCGAAGCATCTGTTGTTAGAGTTTGCCTGGCTGTGGGTTGGGTAAAAGGCTGACCCTTGTTTAGGTGATATGCCTGTGCCCACCATTGAAACTCCTGTTGTAGGCAAGGAATCATTGGTATTACTGCTTCTAAATTGTGAGAGTGTTGAGTCCAAACACTTTTTAGGTACCATTGTAATTTCCTCATATGCAGTCTGGCATATGGTATTAGTAGTATGCAGGATGCCATGAATCCCAGTGCCTGCAGGATTTTTCTTGCAGGGAGATGGGACTTTTTTGCCAGTAATTGAAAATATTGAGTTAGTTGAACTTGTTTGTCTGGCGTGAGGTAAGCCATCTGGGCCGTTGTATTTAAGCTGGCACCCAGTAATATAATCTATTGCGAGGGCACTAGTTTTGACTTCTTTTCATTTATTGTGCACCCTAGAGAAATTAGCAACCTTTTTACAAACGCCAGATGCTGTAGAAGAATGTCCTTTGTCTCTGCTTGAATGAGGCAGTCGTCCAGGTATGGATATATTTGAATTTGTTTTTGTCTGCAAAATGCAATTACTGGTGCCAGGCACTTTGTGAAGACCCTGGGCACAGTAGATAAGCCAAAGGGCAGTGCAGAGAATTGGTAGTGCATTGTACCAGCTTTGAATCTGAGGTATCTTCTGCAATTTTGTCTGATAGGGACATGCAGGTATGCCTCTTTGAGGTCCAGAGTAACAAGCCAAGCCTTCTTGCCCAGCATGGGTAGAAGCTGCTGTAATGTCAACATTTTGAATTTTGGAATATCCAGGTAAGTATTCAGAATTGAAAGGTCTAGTATGGGCCTCCAGGCCTTGTCCTTTCTGGGGACCAGGAAGAGTCTTGAGTAAAATCCTTGTCCTTGTTCCTGTTGTGGTACTTTTTGAATAGCTCTCATGTCCATGAGGGCTGAAATTTGTTTTTGTGCCTCTGCCCATTGATTTTGTGGCAGGTCTGGCATTCCTTTTAGCCTTGGTAAAGTATGAAAGTGGAACCTGTAACCTTGAGAGACACAATATTCAGAACCCATTTGTCTTGGGTGATTGTTTGCCAGTTTTGAGAAAAAGTGCTAGTTTTCCCCCTAAGGGGGCTTTCAAAAGGGATGTGCTTGGCGTACGAAGGGGAAAGTCTTTGTGATTGTTTCCTGTAAGGTTGAGACTTGTCCTCACCTCCTTTTGGGGTTGAGGTGCCCCACTGTCGTTGTCTGTTTGAGCCTTGGGGTTGAGATCTGCCTCTTGGGCGTCTGTATCTGCCTCTCTGTGGCCTGTCTGACACTGGAAAGGACCAATTCTTTGTTGGCCAATTTCTGCTAAACCGAGGTGGCTGTACCTGTAAGAAATCCTTGACTGTTTGCATAGATTTAGCTTTATCCTCCATTTTCTTTAACACCTCCTCTGCCTTAACACTAAACAAGGTATCATGCTGTAAAGGAGCATCCAATAATTTTGCCTTAACATGATCAGGTAAACTCTGTTCTTTTAACCAAGTATGTCTTCGAATCACAGAACCTGTAACTGTGGCTCTACAAGAGGCCTCTAAAGAATCAAAACCACATTGCAGAGTATGTTTTCCCACCTGTTCAACTGCATGCAATAAATCCTGCATTTCTTTACAATCAGGAGCTTCTGAGCTTGCAAGCATTTTCTGTTTTAACTGAGCCATTAAATATTGTTGGTACTTAAGCATGTGAAACTGGCAATTTAAAGCTCTTACTGCTAAAGTTGCAGAAGTGTATACTTTCTTCCCCCATCTATCCAAAGCTCTGGAATCTCTGTCAGAGGGTACTGGATTTTTTGCAATGGAAGCTTTAACCCCTTTTGGACCCTGGGAAATAGTTTCTGGATCAGCAGAAGGGTTTTTGTAAAGAAACTTGTGAGAGTCAGGGACTCTATAATACCTATCTGGCTTGGCTGGAGCAGGGGGCAAAGAATCAGGAGATAAGCTGGATTCAGAGAACACATCATCCACAATATCTAGCACAGGCAGAATAGCCAGGGGCCTATGCTGAGGCAATAAAAGGAAATCCCTGAGCCTTTTCTTGGATTCTGTGTAATCCTGACTTTCCCAATGGAAATGCTTCCTCATGGTATGTAAAGTTTCCCCAAAAGAATAATCCTCAGGAGGAGAGGCTGAAGGGATAGATTCTTCAGCATCAGAGTCCTCATAGGGGGGTAGAGAGTATCCCTGGTCTGAAGAGGAATCAGAGGAAATGGAAACCTGATCAGAAGAATCATAGTCTGTATCCTGCCTAGGCCTTTTCTCAGGAGGGGGATGGGAACCCCTGATTAGAGTAATGATGTCTTCGGCCATTTTAAGCACCTGTTTCTTAGGCATGGAGGACTGTCCAGGAGAATGCTGTACTTGTTTCTTTGTCTTTAATGGTACCTTTGTCTTGGTTGTTGTTTTAATGGTTGGTTGTGAAGGTCTGAAAACACCCTCAGAAGCCGATGCCTGCTCAGCGGCTCTGGACCCATCTGAGGGATTAGTTTCCGTAGGCCCAATAACTTGAGTTTCCAGAGGCCTAGTTGTCTCCATGTGGGAGTCAGAAGTGGCCTGTAGCTCTGAGGTAGCGGGTGTCAAAGGCTGTGAAAGCACCTCACTGAGAACCGGCGAACCGGCGACTGGCCTAGAAGAAGTTTCATCGTCGGTTTTGGACCTCGGATGCCTGTCTTTATCCTTGTCTTTGCGTTTTTTTGGTATTGAGGTCATTGGTTGATCCGACGGCATAGTATAATTGAACCTTCGGCCAAAGTAGTGCAAAGCAAAATCAAAACGTCTTTTTATAGTGCATTTGTTAAATCTAGCACAAAACCAACAACTAGTGACGTTGTGATCAGGACCTAGGCATGGAATACAGTAAGAGTGGAAGTCCTTATGAGGTATTTGCTTCCCACAAGAAATACAATTATTAACTTTTTCTGACATCGGTCTGAGGCAAGAAAAAAGTTTCCCCAATGGGGTACTTAGCTTTATTGAAGACTTTGGATCTGAAATTCGACTTCAAAAATCTCAGGAGTCGGCCGACCGGCACTTGCGAACTGCTTCTGCTTCTGGCACCGCCAGCAAGAAAGACTGAAGAAAATGGCGGCGGATGCATCTTATATACCCCTGGCGCACTGACGTCAGGGAAGAAGCGACAGCAACCGACGTCGGACCAAGACTTTGGAACTCTGGCCGACTGCGGGACCGCCTGGCGGCAGGATAACCCAAGTGTAATGACTGCAGCAGTGTAACACGATGAACATCCTGCAATCATTCTGCTACTCTGCAAAGAAGCTTACCTACAAATCCCAGGAACTGTATGCACATCAACCTGAAAAACTAATTTGTAAAGCCATGGAAAGTATCTCATCTTATTTCATAAATTCCAATGCATAAAATCTTATTGTTCTAGGCCCACAAAAATATGGTTTTATCAAAGGTAGATCATGTTTACACAATTTAGTAAACTTCAACAATCAGTGAAACTGTAGGTAGCAGCCATGTAGTTCATACGGTATATTTTGGTCTGGCCAAAGTCTTTGACACAATTCCCCATGTTGGGAATTGTAATTAAGTTTAAAGGCCTAAATGTAAATACTTAAATGGATATCAAACTAGCTGACAGGTAGCAACTACGTAGTTGTAGCAGCAGATGACATCTTAGATAGCAAAAAAGGTGACTAGTAACATTCTTCAGGACTCAGTACTCACACACCTTCTGCTCAACATCTACTTCTTGGATCTCAAACACCTAATCTAGCTGTCTAACTAAACTTGCTAGTGATTGCAATCTGAGTGCTGTCATTCAATCAGCATGCAATGCAGTGTTACTGCAGCAAGAGGTAAATCATACATATCAATGGTGTACTTTAAAAGTGACAAATTAAATACAAAGAAGTGCATTATTCTTACCTTTGGTAACCACATCTCACTACAAAAACTAAATTGGCCAGAGTTCCATAACCAACTCCTTCTACCTCAGCTTCATATGACACCCTGCTACACCCCCAGGCTTGTCCCTCATTAATTCCTTTTGTCTCCCCTTAGGTCCGTAACCGCGAACTTTGTAGCTCTGACCAACACCTCCAAATCTCCAAAATAGTCTTTATAGTCATGCAGTCTCCACAACTTGGAACAAGCTCCCTCTCTCCATCAGATCCAGTTAGAACAGGAAGGAAAGATGAGGTAGCTGATAACCATTTGACAGACTGAGTTGTATTACATAGGTAAGAGGAGAACCAGTTAAGGTTAGAGCAAGACAGGTTGAGGGAAGAAAGCTTGGAGAGAAAGAGGTTATGTGAAACAGTGTCAAAAGCCTTAGAGAGGTCTAGGAAGATGGATGATACTAGTTTGTTGTTGTTGAGAGAGGTAGAGATGGAGTTGGTGAAGGACAGTAGGGCGGTAGATGTGCAATGGTGTGGGCGGGAGCCACATTGAGTAAGGGTCAGGAGATTTTCATCAGTTATATGTGCCATGAGTTGCTTGTGGATACACTTTTCTAAGATTTTAGAGAGAGGCAATAGGTATGAAATTTGAGGGGTCTGTGGAGTTGCCTCCTTTGTGTAAAGGAATAATGTATGCTTTTTTCCATATTTGTGGGACTAGGTTTTCCCAAATAGATCGGGTAATAAGTATGGAAACTGGATAGGCTATAGAGGGGGCTGCTATTTTGAGGTATATGGGGGGGGCAGGTTATCTCCTGAAGGGGAGCCTGCTTTAAGTTTTGAGAGTAAGGATTTAATAACAGTTTTTGGCTCATTATTCCTAAAACATTTGGTTTGTTGCCAGCTAGAGACTGATGTCACTAAATTATGACATATATTTGAGTTTCATACTTTCATTTCATTTAGAAAATTAATTCTAACATAAATCCTGTTATTTAAGCAACTTTTATAAGAACAATAATTAAAATACATACTTATTTTTGAGCCTTTGTTCTGTTCTCCCTTTATTTTATTTATCCATATTTCTTTAGCTGAAAGGTCAAGAGGTATGCAGACCTCCTTACTACTACTGCTGCCAGTGGTCCATTCTCTCATGCAGGCACACACACACACACACACACACACACACACACACACACACACACACACACACACACACACACACACACACACACACACACACACACACACACACACACACACACAGTCTATTCTGCTTTCATGTACGCATTCACTCACTCACACAGACAGAAACTTAAACACGCTCATATACATACATACACACACCATTTTTTTTTTATGTTTCATTTATTTTTTTTTTTACACTTGCTAAACAACAAGAGTGCTGCTTAGCAAAAATAACATCTCGATCAATCTCGCTTTCACTCACATGCATGCATACACTGACATACACAGACATAAAGACATACACTCACTTACTTTTTTTTTTTTTTTTACATTTTGCAGTTGCTAAACAGCAAAAGCGCTGCTTAGCAAGTGTAAAACAATGGTGACCATTAGGTTACTTTCAGGAAGTCCAAGCTCCATGGTAGCTTGATATGCTGCTGTGAACTGGCAGACTCATTTTTTTATAAGGCATTTCCTGTAGATTAACATGCTGCTGGACAACATATGTTCTCCAGTCAGGGTGCAATCTACAGGTCACCCATTCTCTAAATAGCAGTAAATAACTATAGGATGTTTCTAAGGCAAATAATTTAACTAAAATGCAACAAATATGTTACGGACTAAAGTAGAAGACAGAAGTGAAAAAGATATTGTTCTTTCATCTTGACGTGCAAGCAGCACAGAAATTATGACATAAAACTAGAGAAAATTAGTAATCAGAAACAAAAACATGTGTGCACACGGGTCTACTTCATATGACCTAAATTTCATTTGACTGAAATTCATTTGACTGAGACCAAAACACTGAAAGTTCAAAAGACTGAAAACTCATTTGACTGAAACTCATAACATACTGACACATTAAAGTAAAAGGTATATGCCCTTTTCCCCACTGTAGTGCGATCCTGGAGTTAGTATATATAGTTAGGGGGGTGTGGGAAGCACAGCCCCCAACAGTGGGGGGTGTGGGGGGTGAAGTGTGGGGGGCAAAGCCCCCCACATAGTTTAGGTAAATATTGTTTTCTGCAAAGAGTTATTCATTGCAGTTATAAATATCCATGTTTATGGTTTAAAATGTATAAAGTATGTGGGGGCCCCCCACGCCCCCCACACACCCCCTAACTATATATACTAACTCCAGGATCGCACTACAGTGGGGAAAAGGGCATATACCTTTTACTTTAATGTGTGAGTGTTATGAGCTTCAGTCAAATGAGTTTTCAGTCTTTTGAACTTTCAGTGTTTTGGTCTCAGTCAAATGAATTTCAGTCAAATGAAATTTAGGTCATATGAAGTAGACCTGTGCACACACATGCTCGTGTGCGCACGCACACCCACCCACACACACACACACACACACACACACACACACACACACACACACACACACACACACACACACTTTGACATTTGTAAACAAATTAGGCTGAGGTTCTTTTTTATTATTTTTTTTTCTTGTAAAAAACATTAGAAATTGTTTTTAAAGAATCCTGCTGCAGGGCTGGATTCCAAAAGTTATTTGCGAACAGTACAGCATGCTGAAGGAAGACTTCAGCACTCCAGCTATGGATGCAATTTAAGAGGACATGCTGAAAACAGTCCAAGTACTTAGCTATTCAGTGTATGATAATCACATATTCTGTGCATGCCTGTCTGATTACAAAACACATTGCAGGCACCCAACACAACTTAAATGCTACAGACTGCAACACCAACTCTGTTACAAAAATCCTCATCATATGCTATATGGCCTCACAAGGAACGGAAGCTACTACATAAGAGTCTGCCTTATTCCATAAGAATACCAAAAAAAGAAAAGAAAAATGCAACCTGCAGTGAAAGAACTGCAACAGGCTGCAGTGACACAAGCCATAAACAAGGATGTGGCTGTGTGCCCTAGAAGATGTCATTGGAGTGTCACAGACAGTCATATCCTGGCAAAATTCCTAGCAGCAATGTGGACTACAACCATTTTCAATCCGCCCCCATGGAGAGGAGAACTGTAATGCACCAGTTCTACAGCACTGTAAACTTCCCCACTGTACGCATTGCAATAGATTGCACATACATACCTATCAAGACTCCAGTGCATCCTGAAGCAGACCAATATATAAACAGAAAGGGTTGGCCATCCCTGAACTGCCAGTTTTTGTATGCAGCAGATGGCAGCATACCAAACGTCATGGCAACACACCCTGGAAGCGTCCATGATGCTGCCATATGAAGGGAAAGTGGACTGAGGGCTGAATTCCAGCAAGGTGAAATACCTGTAGGTCTATTACTGGGTAAGTACAGGAACACAGCTAGGATGTAATCTAAGGACATCCCTCCCAACAATATACATGCTGACAATGTGTGTTTACTTCTCACAAAAGGTGACTGTGGTTATCCACTTAAGCTGTGGCTGATGACCCTGTACCATAAACCATCCAATCCTGCAGAGAAGACTTGCAATAGAGCACATGCAACAACCAGAAATACAATAGAGCATGTCTTTGATATACTGAAAGCTAGTTTTAGATGTCTGGACACATCTGTGGGTGCACTGCAATACACACCTGAGAAGGCAGCACAAATGATATCAGTGTGTGCCATGCTGCACAACATGCTAATTAGGGCATATGGTTGTCTTCCAGCTGCAGACATCAGTGAACCACCCTAAGAACCCCAGATGTCTGAAGATTACATCCTGCAAGTATCAGAGGAGTAGCAGATTGACACAGGGGACAAAAGACACAGGTGTAGGCAACATAGGATGTGACCACAAGTGCAGGCCCAGGAAACATGGCAGTGTCTGACACACAACTTTGAGTCATGACACACCTCACATACATGAGAACACAGATTAAACATTGATGTTCAACTGTTGACTCACCACAGAAACATGGCTTTCATCTAATGGCAATTGCCCATTAGATGTACACACTGAGCATCAGACATAACAGATCAAATAATCACATCATATAACATTATGTCATGGTTGGACATGCTACACTTAAAGAAAGCCCAATCCCTCAGAGCCACATGCTCCAGGGATCTAAATCTTGTAATCACAATAAACAAAACATGCTGGAGGGATCGGTTCCTGACCCAGACACTCCCCAGACTCTGGAATAGACTGCCCATACATGTCAAGCAGATCGCCTCTTTGGCCCTCTTCAAAAGGAACATTGATGATTGGATGGGAGAAAGGAAATTCACCCCAGGGATCACATCAGTCGCCCTGCTAGACAGGGGTCCAGGGAAGTAAATAGTGTGGGAAGAAATAGCCAGGGAATTGTTGTGGCTAGGCTTGTATAAGCCCTAGGGCTGATAGCCTAGTACCAACCTATGAACCTATGAACACAAACAAATCTATCACAACAGGGATCAGCAAATCAAGGCACAGCTAACACAGGTACGTATACAGACTCAGATTGTATATCAGTATATGACACACAATAAAGGGCGCACATCAGTGCAACTCATTCCTAGATCTCCACTGTAAAAAGCTGCAAACAAGTAAATGATGCAGGACATAATGCCAAACTGTAAATATCCCAAGCCAAATATATTACTGTAAAGTATAAATAAAGTAATGTAATAAATGGAGTTAACTATGTTTATTAAAACTGTTGGACTCACATGGCATCAGATTTGCCAACAAACAAACAGATGACATTGTCAGTGTCCTGCACAGCATTCATCATCACCATGGAGTGAGGCTGACACTACCAGATTGAGTGGATCAACTGTCTGTGTTACTCTAACACAGTCTAGGGCATCCACACTGACGGCTCACACTTTGGTCTGGTCTGCCCCCACCACGTATGGAAACACGTGGCCCAGATTGCTCCACAGAGGAGACTTATGGGGGTGACACCAGCATGTGAAGGTGAAGGAGCATGACTGTGACAAGAGTGTCTGGTTGTGACTGCTGGACCCACACAGTAGCTGGGCCAGAAGTGGAGGTGTGTGCATGTTGGAGCATAGACATTTATGTCTGATGGGCAAGGTTGGTTCTGCTGAGAGGGGGCCTACTTCTCTCATATGGCAATTGGCTAAGCACAGTGAGGGCACCAGAACCCTGATTGTACTCTGGCACTGCTGTAGTACTACAGAGGCCAGGGATTCTACTGACTGTGCCACAGATAGCATACTTTCATTCTGAGCAGCCAAGGATGTCATTATCTCACTGTGTCTGTGCTTCTGTCCTTCATGCAGCAAACCCACTTGGTGTACACGGATGTCAGATCCATGACATTACTGGGAATGTTCATTTATCTATAGGATTAGGAGGACACACTCTGACACTGCCTATGCACACTAGCTGCATCCCTACGTCTACTGCAAAGGTCAGTATCAATGTGTTGTGGAGAATCGTCAACATCAGCAGCAGTCTCAGCTTGGGTTTGTTGTTCACAGGCATCATTCTGTCCACCATTTGATCCCCTCATTGTCAGAATAGCTGGGCAAGTTCCCTCCACATCTGAGGCTATAGCTGCATCCACACGACTGTCACCATCTTGGCTGGACTGCATTACCATGTCACTGTCCTTTGTGCCAGGGTCATGCTACCATACTGAGACACATCAGATCCCAAATCATGATCACTGGATGGGCTAATGGAGGATACAGATAGTTAATGAGCTAAAAGAAGAGACAGATGACATAGATCAGGACAACATGCTTACATCACATGTGGATCTCATTAAAGACATATGACACATATAACTTACTGCAATGTTACAGATAATATTGACTTACCATTAGGTCTTGTCTGTGTTTGGGTCATGGAATCTACATAACAGGGAGTTGACAATTAGGTAACATAGCCAACATATATGATATGTGATGAAGACAAGCATAACATACACCTGACAAGTCTTTGTGGGAAGATGATGCAGTAGAAAAGAGATGATCTTCAACTATTGTAGAAAAACAAAGTCAGCATTATTAATCACCTTATTGCCAGCATGAACCATTCAAACAGGGTTAAAACATACAGTAGGTATTACATAGACATACCACTTGTTTGTGCACTTGATGATGCAGCCTGTCCTTTGAATGTGTAGGACACAGTATTAATGAAGGACAACAACAGGAGCACCAGCATTGATGTGTATGAAAGATAGGTAATAGCATACCATTGACAGACTCCTGCTGTTGTGAGTGTGTGTTGTATTGCAGATCCTGCAGTGGAAAAGTAAAGAAAAAGACAACACAGTCATGCCTACAGCAACAGAATAGTGACATAATGATATATATGACACAGTAACAGGGGCTGCAGAAACTCATGTGATGGACATTGCACCTGTTGGCGAGATGTCCCTGTGTAGAAAAACAGTGAAATTAATGTTACACACTGTTGCAAACTATGAACCTGTTGTGGTAACATACATGGTCTGTCTGTACTTGCACCTGCACAGCTTGGGCCCCCACTGGATGTACTTGCAATACACAATGTTAGGGAAATATCAGTATGACAGTAAACAGCAGTGCCATGACATGAGGCTGAGGCAATAACAGGTAGTGGTCACAGCAATACTGCATGGAGACTCTCACCTGCCATTCCCAGGTATTGTCCAGAAGTAGATGGACCTGTGAATATTAATGCAATATTACACATGCTGATTGCACTTTTCTGTCTATTGCAGTTGTATGAGTACATGTCATTATACTTATGCTCATTGTCATCACCCTGTGTGGATCTGTGTGTACAATTCACATCTGCTGCTGTAAATCCATAATGACAATACATGAATATGCACATAACAGCAATATGTGATGAATTACTCTATATTCATCCATGTCATGCAGAGTAAGACATACACGTTCGGCCTGGAACTCCTGCTTCTATCCCAACTCCAGGTATGCATTGCTCCCCCACTCGCTGTATACAGGGAGGCAAGAAATATTGTTATCTCACCGGGGAGACAATGATGGGCTACAACTGCTGGCATCTCTCAGTCTCTCATACCATTGTAACCTGTTGGCTGCACAGAAGATCACGACAGATCAACACTGGTGACAGGCCTTATGGGATCTACTGTGACCTCCAACTGCATTAATCACATTGGTGATATTGGCCCTCACTTTATTCCTTTGTACTGTATTCCCTGCATCCCTGCATGTCCAAGCAGTCTCAGTCCATGTTGTCTTAGAGCACCTCTTATGGTATAATTTTCCTGTGGGGAGAAATTGATGCCCCTAGGTCTGTTTGCCATCCAAAAGACAGTGATATGCACATGTTCATATTCATGTAGGGGCCCAGTTATGCAGATGATTATATGTACAGCTTATGTCACAGTACACAATATGCATTCCAGTGCAATGCAAAAGTCTATGAAACACTCACTGTAACATATACTATTATGACATATAAAAAGTAACAACAATGCCTACATAAATAACAGCTGTAAAATCTACACAAATTGTGATACCCATAGAGGCTGCCTGTGGGATTAGAACCCCTTATGCTACATATCTGCTGAATGGCGGTCCAAAGACAGCAGCATCATGTCACAGCAGTCTGCAAAAAATTTCATATGCAAATAGTACATAAATTAACAATTGCACAACTTACACAAAGCGTCAGAAAATCTCGGTATCCATAACCAGGCCACAGAGAATATGGATCCCTTTTATACTGAACCAATAGTTATAAGACATGTTAAGAACCATCAGTGAATAGCTATCTATAACAGCAAAAGGACATAGTACATATGGATAATGCAAGAATCCATAGGTTTCTGTGCGTACACCACAGAGTGTATGGAGTCACTCACAAGACATGTATAATCCATAAATCCGTCTTTATGTACTGCTCATTTTTGCTATAAAAATCTGCCTACACAACTGCATATGGGAAATTAATGCATGTCCTTAATACAGATGGCAACACCTGTATGCATACAGGTAAATCAAACAGCACTCCTTGTCTTAAAGCACACATTTTCAATAAAAATAAATCTAAATAGGTACATTTGAGAATGAGTAATGTTAACAGAGGTAATGTTCTCCAAAACAAAAATGCTAGCAAGTACCATTTTACCTTATCAGCTACCTATGACTCAGGAATCACTGAAAGTAAGAGCACATAATGTGCATCAATCTTTAAGTACCATTTGAGCCATACATGATTAATGAAGTTCATTAAAATTCCAGGTTTTAGAATCCCATTTGCACATGTCCACTTAAGTTCTCAAAACTTGGCACATTAACCAATAGATTAGTGTAATAGGAAGGTGGTATGCACAAGTACCCAATAGGTATCGATAAACAGTACCATTTGTAGCACAACTCCATTATCTTCCAGTGATCTGATAACAAGACATAAGCAGACTTTTAAATATTGAATTTTATACATTTACAGATCAGATCATTGCTACCTGCTAACTGAGTGGGACTTTTTTCCATTTATACTACTTTTTTTTCCATTGGAGTATCAAGATGGCTCCTGCCAGGAGGCTGTGATGTGTCCAGGTACCCAAATGGACTGACAAGGAGATCATACAGATGCTGACCATCTATGCTGGAGTGGAGCATCAGATGAGAGCCAGGCCAAGGAACTTCATGTTGATCGACATTTGGAACCAGTATGCGAGGCAGCACTGATGACAAAAGGGATCTACTGGACTGGAGTGCAGGTTCACTACAGCTACAAAGACCTGCATCAGAGGGACACAGAGAAGCTTTGGGCAGTGATTCATCAAGGTGCGAAAATGAACAGTGGATCCCTACAGTGTCACAATCCTACATATATCTGAGCATTCCTATAGAGTTTAGAGATATAACCATGTCCCAGATATATCAGATAAATGGCTTTTATAATCATTAACTACCTGTTGTGATAATTAACTTATCTGGATAATTAAGAAAACATTGTGACTGCTTTCTATATAAGTATGGGTTCTTTTCCCATGCTGCTAATTTATTTGCTAATGTCTATAATATACATAATTCTGAACTTTGTAAGATGCATATCTGTTTCCCAACACATAACGACATAATTTCACATATCCACTATAGTCATGTATCACTGAGGCCTATAGCACCTAGGCCGCTGATGACCACACATTTCATAGTTATCCATTATAGTACAACAGTATTGCCTACTCTAGCTGTATATGTCTGAATAGTAACTCATAAATAACGTCCTTACTTCATTCCTCCTAATAAAGTGAACATTCTTACTACAGTCCCATTTCTTTAAGCCAAGGGGAATGCCTGTCTGACTGATTACACGTTTTCAGTTATGTGTTGACAGCTGCTATTTTTTTTAGATTATAATAGCCAATAAGTGTCAAAAGTTTCCTTATTAATCTGTCATCCGCAGGAATATGGATAAACACACACAGTAGCAGTTTGTTAAGAAGAAATATGCTGCCTGTTAGCTTGGCCTGTAAGGAAACCAGCCAGCATGCTTACATTCTGGGGGGGGGGCTGTTCAAATCCACATAGCAGAAACACATCATTATATTGTTATCTTGGTTTATTTTGTACATAGTTGAATATTTATCTCTGTATAACTGCATATTGATATTAACATTTCCTTTGTGCATTTTGATGAATTCCTACGAATATATCCATAATCTGTAACGGCCTGTTAACAGCATCTCTTTAAGTACAGACTTAGCAAAGATTGCTAAAGACTGTTATATGTCTGACAAGTTTTGTGCAATATGGCATTATTTTCAAAAGTGCTGTGAAATGTTGTTTTGTCATTCATTATTAAATTCACTGCAACAACCACCTCATCCTTATTTTTTGAGAGAGTCAGATGGTCATTATTATAGATGAAATGCAGAACAGGGAGATATAGTAGATGTATACATTTGATTTGTGATGCACACTTTGCCAAAGAATATCTTTAAATGTAGCCCTCCAACATACTTTACAGTGTCCCTGTTGTACTAGTGCTTACCACTCCCACTGATAAGCTAGAAGGCTTCCCTCCAACACATAAAGCTTACATACAGTCCTGGATACAGAAAATCTGAATCTGGCCTACACTAGTTACGTCTCTGTTAACACAAACTATGTGATACTTGGCACTGTCCCGCTGTGCCACTGTCTGAGGGATGAAGGTTTTCCATTTCTGTTAATGTTTGTGACCACAGTGCTGACATTAATTCATTCTTGCTAATTATTTACCTACATGCCCAGCACATGTTCATTTTTTGAAATCCTAAGCCACAATCCAAATTAGTAGTTCATCCCCCATCCAGGTGATGTAACCTCAAGTCTTTTCACTGCATTCACAACACACACACCCAGGCAAGATAGGTTAGCTAGGCTTGTAGGTGTCAAGATAAGGGTTTGGGCATAGAGTTGCAGGTTTGAATCTCATGTCCTCCAATCTGTGTTCAAAGGTGTAAAACTCTGTAACATTGCAAAATTTGTATGGTGATTATCTGATGTTCGTCAAAAGCAATTTTTTTCAGAACTTTATCTAAGCAATGTATATACCTGGTATTTGATCATCATTCATAGTTGCACTTTTCTTTTTTCAGACAATGAGGACAGAACCTGAAATCATGACCTGTGCATCAAACAGATGCACAGGCTTGAGGAGCAGCAGAGGGAGAGAGTTATGTTGCTTCATTTTTCTATTTTGATAAAATGCATCTGATCCTTATTATAGGCCTGTATTTTTAATATTACCACGTATACTGCTTAGAATGCCTGAATATCTATTATGCATCAGTAAGGTAAGTGCAATAATCACATTATAACTGTGCTTAAAAGTCTGATTGAAATACAAACATGTTGAAATATCATTTAGCATCAAGCCATGTTTTCTGAAGATAGTTTTTGAAATGTAGGCCACAATCTAAATTACAGATTTTTGAATCTGTCAGACATATTTTGAGGTGGATGTTTTACATACAAGTCTGTAGTGCTTTGACTGCTGCTTATAATACATGTGCTAGTATAGTTGTATGTGTGGAGGTACTTCTCAGTGACCAATCTGTTGTGCATAGCCTGCCTATTCACAGACTGAATGGGTGTCTGCTGTGTCATTGTTCACACTGTCATTTTCAAACTGTGTGGCATGCCCAGGGTTGCCAGACGTCCCTATTTGGGCGGGACTGTCCCGAGATCAGCAGCCTGATCCCGAGTCCCGCCCTGCCGGTTTAAATCCCGGCCAGCCTCCGCTTTGTTTGTTTTTTTTTTGATTGTCCCGTATACCTGGCATACGGGCCAATCAAAAATTGCTAAACACGGAGCTTCTTGTGTTCCGCATTAAACACGAGAAGCTCCGTGTTTAGCGATTTTTGATTGGCCCATATGCCGGTATACAGGCCAATCAAAAATCGCTAAACACGGAGCTTCTCGTGTTTAATGCGAAACTGCAATGCATTAAACACGAGAAGCTCCGTGTTTAGTGCAGAGTTACTGAGTGAGCTCAGTTCTTTAATGTGGAACTGTGTTCCGCATTAAAGACCTTTTTTTTTTTTTTTTTTGCTCTTCTGTCTCCGAAGACCCTTTTTTTTTTTTTTTTTTTGGTCTTCACTTGTCGTGAGAGACCTTTTTTTTTTTTTTGTCCCTACCTGGGGGTCTGCAAATCTGGCAACCCTGGGCATGCCCATCAGTTCAATATTGGTATTGCATCTGCCTACAACATCTTGGGTGTTTTTGTTACAGCATACTTGTATCCTGTCTATGTGGATAGTTGTGCAGATAGGCATTTATTTGCAACATTTTAGAATCAGCAAGCAGCATCAGGATGTTTGCATTTTGCAGGTCACTGATTACTACAAATTGTAGGTAGTCATGCATACAGTTATAGACATACAATACTGTTTGTACAACATATTCTAGATTCACATGTGTCACAGGCTGTGATAACTGAACATTATAACTATTTGTTACTGTTGTATTCTTTATATATATATATCTTTATAAATAGGAAATTCACCCCGGGGATCACCTCTGTGGCTCTGCACGACAGTGGCACAGGAAAATAATTTTCTTGGGTGGCAAAAGCCAGCGTACCTTTTTGGCTGGACTTGTATAGGCCCCAGGGCAGATAGCCTAGTACCTACCTATGAACCTATATTGATGTGGGGTCAGTAAACCACCAATTCTTCCTGGTTCAGATGTTTGTCCCAGGTCTTGCCTAGTTTCCACAATATTGTCATCGCAGTTTGCCTTCATTTTAACAATGTCACTTGGTGGCTGTTCATATGACTCATTACATGGAGAGACTACAATTTACATTCACACACAAACATAACTGTTCCAGGAACACGTGCAAGGCAAAAAGAATGGAAACAATGATATGCTGTCAGACACCCGGCTGAAGAGTTTACCGAGACAGACAACATTATTAAACAGTGCAGGTCACAATAACAGTGTTATCTTGATATTTACAAGCTTTTATTTTGTCAAATTTCACTCATGCTAATGTGGCATGAGGCAGTGTCAGGCACAATTCCATTCAAATGTCAGGATATATCACATGTGCTTGCTTTTTGTATGCTTGCCATGCTTTATGCTGGCCAATAAGAAAATGCTTACATGATGTGATGATTTCCACTGGTAAGCTGTGTTATGTATGCGATTGCATGTCCTTAATTGAACTGCTCACATTGGTGATGGCTAAATTCTCCCTGACATGTTCTGTTATTCGGCATGTCCATAACTGTAGATAAAGTGACATAGGGAAGGTGTTGTGTACATTAGGAGCCATTCCCTAGAAGCAATTGTGTTGATTATAATTTTGCTACTTGCTAATGTTTGCGCCATTTCAAAATGAACTGTGTTTTAAATAAGAACTTTGATGTATGCTACTACACCTTCAGTCTCATATTTGCATTTGCAGAACTCATGAGTGGATAGGATGTTCATAGGTTCATAAGTTCATAGGTGTTTACTAGGCTAACAACCACAAGGGCCTTTTTAAGTCTAGCCATGCATTCCAAATCTTTGACAAGTTCTGATACCCTTGATAAGTGTAAGCATGGGCCTGGGAGATTAACTTACAGGTTCATTGTGTCCATTAGAGACACAGGTGCAAAACCATGGATGAATTTCCATTTTCCCATCCAATTGTCCAAGTTGCACTTGAATTGGTTTAGGGAAGGACTCTGCTTCACAAGGATGGGGAGCCTGTTCCATAGACGGGGTAGTCTCTGGGATACATACCTATCTCTCCAGCAGGTCCTTTATATCACAGGCAAGGTTTAAGTCTTTAGAACAGGTAACTCTGGTGCTCTTTGTTTTGTAGATATGTAGGAGGTCCATCACAGTGGGGTCTGACAATGCCCTGTATGCCAGGCATAGAGCTCCCCTCAAAAGCCTGTAGGAGACAGAATACAGGGATAGGGCCTTGAGGCAGTCTGCATAGGATATTTTACTTATGCCCTGTATTCTTTTAGTGAGAAACATCTGTGGACATTCCAATTGTTGGATATGCTTGGTTAGGTACATACCAAAAGGGGCACTGTACGCAATGATAGGTCTGATGAATACCGAATACAGTGGAACAATTACTTCCTTGGACCTAGATGCCATACCTTTGTTTATAAGTTGAGCAACATAGAATGATTTCCTCACCACTGTAGACATGTGATGGTCAAAGGTTAGATTACTATTTATGTGTGTCCCTAAGTCCCTGACTACTGGGTCAGCTCTAAGGTGTGTGTTGTCAATATGATAGTTACCAGGGATGGATGACTTCCCAAAGGATACTATTATGCATTTCTTGGCATATAGTTTTAGTCCATGGCTCTGACACCAGTTGTTTGTCTGTGTTAACCCTTCCTTAAGAACATTTGTGTCAGTGTGAGATTCAATAACAGCTCCTAATTTGCAATCATCTGCAAATTCAGTCAGCCAGAGACCACTGACATTGGCCTTGAGTTCTGAGAAGTAAATGCCAAAAAGGAGCAGTCCAAGGACTGATCCTTGAGGGACTCTACTTGTGACTGGCCTCTTTGTAGAGGTAGACTCCCTAATTCTAACTTCCTGGGTCCTGTTTGTGAGCCAGTTGGCTATCCACCAGGTGACATATGGGTATGTGCCTAACCTAATATAATAATTAATGTATGTTAGATTTCAGATCTGCACATCAGTTTCATCTCAGATCTGCACATCAGTTTCATTTTAAGGTCAGCTATGATCTTTATGGGAATGTGCAGCATGACAGGCATTTGCTTTTCATTGTTAAGGTTTTGACTAGTGACATACACTGAATATGGTGGTACAGTGGACTATGGTCATAATGTATTTTAACATTTCATGAGGACTGTTTTCTGCCTGTACATTGTGTCACAGTGACTATGTTATGCAGGCAGGTAGTATTAGCTATGCATATGTAATTTCTCTCATGTTTTGAAATTCATCTTGACAGAGCATGGGACCTGTGTATGATTGCCAATCAGATGCAGATGACAAGTGCATGCCAGGCTACTGCCAGAGTCCTCAGATCATGATGAAAATGATAACTAGGAAGCTGAACCTGCACCTGCATAAGCCATCATGCCTGCTGCACCCCAGAGGAGACAACACCAGACCAGCACAGAGGTGCTTATCAGGAGGAGATTGAGGAGGTTGTGATTGATGTCTTTTGAACATAGATGAGGGACATGATGGGGAATTTCGTCCAGAACATAGCACGGGCTATGCATGACTCATTAAGGGAGATAGCAGAGAGATCATTCATGAGGCTTATCCCCAACAGGCTGGACCTTCAGTTCTGTAAGTATTGTCTATGTGCTGCAATTGTGTTATGCTGCCAACATGTTAATTGCCACATAGTTGATTGGACTATATCTGCACTATTGTGCATGGATGTCACGTAGCTGCCATGTGTTACATGTGCAAACATGCCATGCAGATATTGTGTGACATTTAATTATGTTTCAAATTGTGCATGACACACATTACCACGTTACACTTTCCTCCCATAGTCATGTGTCTATGCATTGCAGCAGTTAAGCTGTAGCTAGTGCTGCAACAATTCCCCTGTAAGCATATGTCTTACTGTGGGAATTTCAGCATATGGCAGATGTTGTCCATTGTCTGGCACTACCACTGTGGTATGGTTAGGATTTGTGTATTACCATATCATGTACATGCAGCAGAAGGACATGTAATGTCTCACGTGTTTTGGATGACAGTTGTCATGCTGTCCCACTGGCATGATGTGTTCTTCTGTGCCATGTGGGGTCATATACAGGTATGTCATACCTATGGGCAGTCCTCCTTTCCTGACTGAATTGAATGCCAATTTAACATTAATGTATACACCCTGGTATGGATAACTAATTCAGTAACAGTATGTTATGCTGTGTATGCTGTATGTTACATTTCCACATCCATTACTTATTCACATAAGTGCACACATTCCAGCAATATTTGTACACATTAACTGATAATTGTACATGTCTCTTCATATAGTCCAATCCATACTGACACATCATCGTACCTTTGACATGTCAACATTCACTGACTTATCATTGATGTAACATTATGATTCTCACAGAAGTGTCCTCTGCTCAGTAATAAGCAGGGTGTGTGACATATACCTGCAGTTATTTATTTATCATTGGCATGACAGGATATGTGCATGTGACTGAAATTCTTAGCGTGCTCATTTATGCCTATTGATGTTACAAGATTCCACATTACTGTGTATGGGTGATTTATACATCCCCATTTTTGTGGATATCAGCAATACAGTCTGTCCATGTGACATACATTTGCCATTTGCTTAAATGTATTTTGGGTTGGCTTTGACAGCACCGTGTGTGCTGTATACATGCATTTGCAATGTGTGACCTTACCTTGTTGTCCTGCTTTTCCTTGATGTGGACCCAGGTTGACCACCTCACTTCCACCTTCATATTTATGTAATATATTTTGCAGATATGTTTGCCTTTGTTGCAGTTATATGGACCAAATGTATGTCCATTTTATGGCTGTAGGACATCTGCACACGAGTCATTGACTACTGCTTGCAATACATCCTTGCTCTCATTATTCTTGTGTGTTAACCAGTGTATGTTGTTGAAATTCAAGTGCACAACCTGATTTTTTTAGGCTGTACCTAGAGTTGTGTACTGTTAATTGTTGCTTGACTAATTTAATATCACTGCTGGCTGACTTCAGAGTTGTGCACTGTTATTTTTGCTTCACTGTATAGTTTTTCACATCTCTGCTGAAGGTGTTGGTTTTTCCCTACTCACCCTCTTTATTCTTGTCTTGTTGTTTAAATTTGGAGGGTTTAGCAGTTGCCCAACCCCACTGTAGATTTGATCTGGGACACTCCCCCCAGTCACATCTCTTTACCTCATTCTACCTAATAGACTCCTTCTGCACTAGTTTTTAGTCATTTTTAATTTAATTGCATTTTTTAAACTGTTTGGTCTAACATTGCTACATACTCAAGTGTGCTAGCTTGCACTGCATTTGAATTGTTTTTACTGCTGTTTTAACTACTTTTCTGTATAAAAAAAAAATCTAAGCCTGTTCCTACCTTTCCTGTAACTAGTGTAGGCCAGATTTAGATTTTCTGTATCCAGGACTGTATGTAAGCTTTATGTGTTGGAGGGAAGCCTTCTAGCTTATCAGTGGGAGTGGTAAGCACTAGGTAACCTATCTACCACATAAGGAGTGGTTCTGGCCCAGAAATTGTAGTTATTGGCCGTTTGGGCAGTTTTTCCATCTCTCTCAACTTTCTGATTTAAAAGCCCACATTTGCACTTGTTTCCCCCCTTTCCTGTAACTAGTTTAATCCAGATACAGATTCTTAGTTTTACCACTTGAATTTGCTTATTCGTGATCAGCACTTGTTCAGAACTTGTTGTAAGCACTAACTAACCTACTAATTACTACAGCACTCAACCTTCCTCATTAGCTAGAGGAAAACAGTTTTGGTACTTACTTTCCTCACTTGCTTAGAGAAAAACAGCTCTTGTACTCCCTTTCCTCACTTATCTAGAGGAAAATAAGTTTTTTATTTAGGCATGTCCAAGGGTCAGCTCCCAGTGTTCTCTCCTGTCTATCTTATGAATCTGGGCATCTTGGGGCAATGTAGAAAATGTCTTGTGTACACAGACAACCCTCTCCTCCTACAACCCAACACTACAACCTGTGAGAGATGCACTTATCTAGCCAAACTGGAGGTAAAGCTCTCTCCAACCAAGACTGAACTTGACAGTCAAGAGGAGAAGGTAAACACTTGCACCACACCATACTCATCACATAGTCTCACTAAATCTACACCACCAAAATCTACACATAGAAACACAAAAACATTCACGGAGGCTCTCAATAATAATCTGCTCAAGCAACAGAGACCTCCAAAGCAGAAATGCAAGCAACCTCCACCCCCCCCAACACAACCCAAATGACACACAGCCCACAGCCTCAGTGTGCCACTCAACCACAGCCAATAAGGCAAAACAATGTACCCAACACACTAGTCATAGGTGACTCTACAGTCAGGCACACTGATGTCCCACTCACCAGGCTAAACAAGGAGAAGGTTACTGTCAGCTGCCTATTGGGTGCCAGGATTCGCCACATAACCCACGCACTCAGGTCATGCCACAACAAGTACAAATATGACTCTGTCATTGTCCATGTTGGTGTGAACGACCTGAGATGTACATCCCTGGACTACATGAAAAGAGACATGGAAGAGCTCTCCGATCTTGTAGCCCAGGCAGGTATGACCATAGTCCTGAGCAGCATTCTGCCATCACCCAGAATGATACCACAGTACAAGGACAAAATGATTGACTTCAACAATTGGCTAAGCTTCTGGTGTCATTCTAAAGGGATCCAGTATCTGTCTGCCTGGGATGACACGGTCGATAGACTATAATGCTTTGCCAGAGATGGCCTGCACCTGTCACCCCTGGGATTCCGGATACTGGCTAAAGTTCTTGCCGCCCCTATAGTGCCTTTTTTAGGCAAGGTTCAAATGACAAATTGACCACCATAACAGGAACAGGCAAGCAAAAACTGAGGGTGATGCTACTCAATGCTAGTAGTCTAAATCTCAAAATGCACTCACTCGAGGCACTCCTTAAAATGGAGAACATCGATATCTGTGCAGTGACTGAGACTTGGTTCAAGGCTCCAGAGAGCACCCCTGCACTACCAGGCTATAACTCATACCACACTTTTCGGCCATGTAACCTGGACCGGAACACCAAAGTTGGAGGCGTGTCCATATTCATTAAGGATATCCACACCTCCAGGCTAGTTGCTCAACATAATGCAGCCAAGGTTATCCAAGTGCAAGTAACTCTGGGCAAAACTGCAATCCAAATTGTAGCTTGCTACAGATCCCCCACCATGCCCCAGGATTCCCACTCCTCTTTTCTTGATGTACTGGAAAATATTAGGGTTCAACCAAACACCCTAATAATGGGCGATTTCAACTACCCCACCATTAACTGGGAAAACTACTCAAGTACCAACTCCTTCGCTCAACGCTTTCTGGAATTCATAAACTCCAATGCCCTGGATCAACTTATCCACACCCCCACCAGGGGCAACAATATCCTAGATCTAGTCATTACCAACACGAGTGACCGGTGTTCCACACCTGAAGTCAATGCCTCATTGGTCCGATCCGACCATAAGCTAATTATCTTAGATATCCACATCCTGCCCCCACCCCCCATTAAGGAAACCGCAGTAAAAAATTCTTCAAAGCCAACTTCATGCTTCTTAAGACAGAAGTGGTGAACTTTATGACACCCATGCAGATGGACAATACAGTTATGACTACTGAATCCTACACAATTGCACTTTATAAGCATTTACACAAGTGCATGGATCGTGCTATCCCAAACAGAACCAAGACGCTATCCTCCAAAAAAAGAAAGCCAATCTGGTGGTCCCCTACCATAAACAAACTGTACAACAGAAGGAAGAAACTGTTGCAAAAGAGAGTAAAATTCCATGAGTGGAGGAGCTCCCTGGTCAACCTCAGTAAGAAGCTGAGATCCCTGATAAAATCCTCCAAAGCTAGTTATGAAAACAAAATCGCCACTGATTCTAAAGACAACCACACCTCAGGCTTTGTGCCTGCTGAATGGCACACAGCAACAGTTATCCCACTCCACAAGGAGGGAGCCATCACAGACCCCGGGAACTACCGCCCCATTAGACTGACGAGCCTTGTCTGCAAGGCCATGGAATGTATCATCATGGAACTTATACACAAAGACATTGGTAATCTCCAAACTCTGGACGCCACCCAGTTCGGGTTTGTAAAAGGTAGATCATGTCTCCTAAACCTGATAGACTTCTTTGAAGCAGACACCAAAGCCGTAGACGAGGGTAAGGTGGTTCACACAGCCTATCTAGATCTTTCCAAGGCTTTCGATACCATCCCTCTCTCTGGAATTATAGATAAACTCACTAAACTAGGTATAAATCCCTATATAACAAGATGGGTTGCCAACTGGTTCACTGACAGAACCCACACTGTGAAAGTAGCAGACTCCAAATCTGACTTCAGACCAGTGACAAGTGGAGTACCACAGGGTCCAGTCCTGGGTCCTCTCCTGTTTGGTATCTACTTCTCTGAAGTACAGGCTAGCACAGAAGGTCTTTGGCTAACGAAGTTCGCAGATGACTGCAAACTAGGAGCCATAATCAAAACTCCTAACGATGTGGATATCCTACAAAAGGGCCTCACTGAGACAGATGCCTGGTGTCAAAGCCATGGCCTCAAGCTCAATGCCAAAAAGTGCATTGTCATCCCCTTTGGTAAAAACTCTGTACCCATGAACTGCAACACAGGCGATAGTATACTTAACATCAAAAAGTGTGATAAGAGACCTTGGGACACAGTTGGACAGTAGTCTCTCCTTTAAGAATCACATCGCCACAGCAGTCAGGAAATCCTTCTACGTGGCACACCTCATCACAAAAGGTTTCTCATCCAGAAAAAAAAGAGGTCATTGTTCTCCTCTACTCATCACTCATTAAACTCATTATAGAGTACAACGCCCCTTTAGGTATGTACCTCACAAGACATCTACAACAACTGGAAAGGCCACAGAAATACCTCACAAAGAGGATTACCGGCCTCAAACAGATGCCCTACGCAGACCGTCTCAAAAAAACTCCAGCTTACTCCGTCGCATATCGCCTACTCAGAAGTGATCTCTGCCTAACATACAAAGCTATGTCAAACCCAGAGCTGTTGGACATGCTCCACTTCAAGAAGTCCCAATCCCTCTGAGCTACACGCTCTAGGGACCTAAACCTTGTCACCACAATAAACAGAACATGCCGGAGGGATAGATTCCTGTCCCAGAGAATTCCCATACTCTGGAATAAACTACCTATCTATATCAAACAAAGCTCCTCATTAGTACTCCAAGAAAATCTTGATGATTGGATGGGAAATAGAAAATTCACCCCGGGGATCACTTCTGTGGCTCTGCTCGACAGTGGTACAGGAAAATTATTTTCTTGGGTGGCAAAAGCCAGGGTACCTTTTTGGCTGGGCTTGTATAGGCTCTAGGGCCGATAGCCTAGTACCTACCTATGAACCTATGTACTGTTAGATTTTTCCTAATATTCTTACATCTTTGGTGTGTGTATGTGCATTGACATTGCTTTCATGTACATTCCTTTTAGGCCACTGACAGTCATACATAAATGCCTACACCTGTGTGTTGCCTTTGACATGGCTTATGTGGGTCACATATATGCATTCCATTGCATGTTTGTTTTAGTTGTGTACACCTACTTATGCATTTAGCAGCCATTTTGCTACTTTGTTGCAGTACTGTTGTTTGGCACTGTGCTTCGTGGTTTTCCTTTCACATGCAAAAAAAATGTACTTTTGGTGGTGGAGATGCCGGTAAAGTTGTTAAGCACTTTATTTCTTCTGAGAGTCTTCGTGTTTTGTGTGTTTTTTATTTACTTCATCCACTTTGTGGTTTGGTGTATATTTTTGACCAGGTTTAGTCAACATGTCTATCACAGTCTCTACAGGGGCAGCTGGGTTCAGTTCGTTAGGGGACAACGATCGTGTTTCATTTCTGGAGATGTGGAGGTTAAGAGGAGAAAAATTTGCAGCAGATGATATGTGGTCCCTTGGAGATGCAAGTTCACAAACGAGTGAATTTGACAGACTGGAAAAGCTGCTGGTAAAAGAAGTAACTCTTTTCTATGATACTAAACTGTTAGATAAGTACTTGATATCTAAACTAACTCCTCGCATTCTTAAAGTTGACCAACTTCCAGCATTTGAGTTCACAGAAGATGAGTCAGACCTGCTGGAGGAGTGGAGGATGGCTTTGTTAGCCTGTACTACATCATGGTTGAAAATATTAATCAAATGCAACCACAGGGCACAAGGGAAGCTACAAGCTGATATAATGACATTTGCAGGAGGAGTTATTGGGGGTTGTTTCCGGTGATATGTTTGCAGATAAAATGAAGAATATCAAGAGATGAGTGTCTAAAGTAGAAGGAAAGGTGGTTCTCAAAAAAAGACGTAAGCTCGAGCGTGACATTAAGGACTATGAAAATAATTTGGTTTTCTCAGGGCAGAGAAAACTTAAAAGAGGTAGAAATGTGAGTCAACGGAATGGAGTGAACACTCGTACAATAAGAAATTTGTCTGCATCATCCTGTGAGACAGCATCCAGCAGCAGAAAAAGTGTCTCGTTTGAGAATTTAAACGAGGAAACAAGCGAGGATACACAACACCAGCAATGAAGCAGTCCACAGCAAACACAAGGGAGAGGCCAGAAATGGCAAAGGAACAACAGAGGTACTGGGCTGAACAGCAGAAGAAGGAGAAGATAATTAATATAAATGCGGACTGTGTGCCAGCTCCATTTGAGGCTGAAGGAATTGTGCCTAGAAGGTATGATGGAACTGGGCAGTTTGACATGATTAATTTATCTTGTTTTGAGATTACTGAAAGTATTAAATGTTTGTTAAATAAGGGTATAAAGTTTGTACCCACTTGTTTTCCCAGTCTAGCGGATTTGTTACTTGAAGTAGGATGTTTTTGCAGAAAAGTAAATCTTGCAATGTTTTTTCAAAGTAAAAATGTTCAAGTTAATATGAATGAGTTACAATTGAATTTTTTGATGGGGGGAAAAGAACAGTATTGATTCTGAAGATTCATTATTGGATTTATCTTTACATGAAAATGTGTTTGTAGACATAAATGATGTGGAAATATACCATCAAGAAAAATATGTTAATGTCTGCATGCAGGATGTGGAAGATTCCATAAATAGTGATATTAATGACGGGGGGAAGCTTTTGTTACAGGTTATGGAAGGCTAAAAGTTCCATCTGTCCTCTATGAAAGTCATTTTATTCCCCCAAAAAATACTGTTGCCATCAATGTGTTTGAAAAAACTTTATGTAAAGAAATTGAACGTGAATATAAAAAGTTTGTAAAAAACAGAAAATATACAACTTAACCAAAGATGAATGGGTCACATTGCAAATGTTATGAAGTAATAATGTGAACCTGTTTTTTACTCAGGCAGACAAAGGAGGCAACTGGGTCATTTTGTCTAAGGACAAATATAATAAGATGGCATTTCAGTTGTTAAATGATGGGAATAGCTATGTAAGATTGGAACAGATTCCTAGTTCTGAATTTAATGAACTTTTGTTAGAAATTTTGGAAAGGGGTGAAAGGCTGTTTTTTTTTTTTTTGATACTAGAGATGTCAAGAAATTGTTCATGAGGAATCCTAGGAGACTAGGTTTTTTATGATCTCTAAAGTTCATAAAAATTTAATGGACCTTCCAGGAAGACCAATATTCTCTGGGGTTGGGGGCTATCTACAGAATGTAGGAATTTGTTTGGATGAACAACTGAAAAAATACACCTCCAGGGTGCCTTCACATATTAAGAATAGCCAAGAATTTTGTAAATTTGTTGGAGGGATGCAATGGGAGGCCAATTTTTACTGGGTTTGTGTAGATGTGAAAGCTCTGTATACCAGTATCAGTCATGTTGTAGGTTTGGAAGCTGTAGCCAAGATGTTAGGGGAAGGACCTAGAACAGGTTATATTTTGCAACTGTTGGAGTTCTGCCTGACACACAATTTTTTTGAATTTGATGAAAAGTTGTTTCTGCAGAAGGGAAGCACCGCCATGGGTGCTTCTTTTGCTCCCTCTTATGCCATCATATTTATGATTTTTTTTGAGCAGACGTTTATTTATAATAAATGTTTTTTCAATAATAGGGTCATCATCTACAGGAGGTACATACATGACTTGATTTTTGTGTGTTGAGGAGAATTAGAACAGTTTGAAGTATTCATGGCTGAACTGGAAAGAAATGAGTTTGGGTTGTCATTTACCTTTAAAACCAGTAAGGATATGATGCAGTTTTTGGACTTGGAGTTATATGTGGGACAAGATAAATCTGTGCAATTTAGACCTTACCATAAGGAAACTGCAGCCAATCATTTTTTATTGGCTTCCAGTATGCACCCCCCCCCACACTTATTAAATTCATTACCATATGGGGAATATAGACGTATTTTCAGTAATATCTCTGACAAGAAAATGTTATCTCAGGAATTTATGAAGGTTAGAAACAAATTATTTTCCAGAGGTTATTCCTCAGACTTATTAGTAAGGACAGAAAACAGAGTCTTAGGGATCCAAGAGAGATGTAATGGTGGAGTAATAAGAAGGAATGAAGAGTGACCCCAAAATGAAGGAAGAAGGAAGGTGTTTTTGTTAGCAGATTTTCCCTTTTCACATATTTTAATTAAACTAGTTAGAAAATTTTGGCCCATAGTTGTGCAAGATGAATCAACAAAAGGTGTATTTCCAGAGAATGTAACTTTTTCACATAAGAGATACCTGAATTTAAAACTGTTGTTGAATAGGAAAAGTAATAAAACAGATGTCCGGGTAGGGTGTTTCCCTGTCACAGATGTAAAGTGTGTCCAAAGGTAAAGAACTTGCATGGTTGTAGCATTAATGAAAGAACATATAGGGCTACGTAGAATTTTACCTGCCAATCGAGTGGAGTAATTTATATCATAGGATGTGGCTGCTCACCTAATAAATGGTACATTGGACAGACTAAAAGAAAGGTTAAAAAACGTATCTTGGAACATATGGGAGACATCAGGCATAGTAGATTAGACAGTCCAGTTGCATATAATTTCTGTTCAAGTCAAGCAGGTTCTGATTCATCTTTATTTTTCAGTGTATTGGCCAAGCCCTTGTATCAACATGAGGAAGCTTATCATGAAAAATTGTTAGCCTTGGAAACCAGGTTCGTCATTAACTTTAATACACTATTTCCTTCAGGTCTCAACCAGGAGGTGAATATTAATGTATGAAATATTAATGTAGGAGATAAAATAAATATTGATGTATTAATTTATATTTATAAAAAAGTTTACTTTATATGGAATGTGTATTTGATATCAGTATTTAAATATATTCAGTATAATCATTTTTCATGGTTACATATGGTGGACAACATTAATGTAAAGCTGGAATTAAAAGTTAATTTCTATAGGAAATGTGTAAATTATGTTTATGTTTGGACTGGGAGATGATATGGTAAATAAGAGGTTTTAGAAATGGAACAAAGTCACTTTAAATTAAATGGGTGTAATTCATTGTATTATTGTAATCAATTAATAAATATACAAATGATGATTTGGTATATAAAAATGTGCTTTTGGTATAGGAGACACCTGTAAAGCTGTTAAGCACTTTATTTCTTCTGAGAGTCTTCCCCCAGGATTCACGAAGCCTCCGTGTAAGAGTTATAACTCTTACACGGAGGCTGCAGTTAAACTGAGTGATGTCAGCATGCTCTGCATATTCATGAGAGCATGCTGAATCACACCCAAGTCGAACACGGCCGTGTAAGACAGTAGGGGGCGTGTCCGTAGGCTGATCCCTGCAAGCGGACACGCCCCAGAAGTGTAAAAGTGTCCAAAGTACACACCCATAACAGAGTCCACGCAAATGTGAATAAACACAACACAACACATGCCCCTACAGACTATTAAACATAAAAGAAATATAAATGTACATGTCATTTTTTTTTTAAACTGTAAAGATGTTTAACCGTGAGTGCGCTCGTTTGCGCGGGTGTGCCCGTAGCGCAGCTACAGTTAGCAGTCAGTGGGAAAGCATATAAGAACTACATATGCAAAATAAGCCAGGAAGCAATAGCGAAGCGGTAGAGATGCTGGCTGCAAAGCAGGCATTCATGGTTCGAGCCCCCACAACACAATTTTTTTTTTTTTCCAAAATAAGCAGGAAACAAGTCCCTGACACATATATGTACACATAAAACCAGAATATATGTAAAATGCAATGTAATAGCCTATTTATATTGAATAAATGTGAGCCAAGAAATTAATATAAACTGCCAGATATGCCCATAGCTGAGCTACAGTTCAACAGAGTGAGATTATGTGGCCGTAGATAAGCATAGGTTTAACTGGTGCAAAATGAGTGCCTGTAGCCGAGCAGTGGTTTACTACGCTAAATATATGTGCCCCTAATTGCGCTAAGCGGCATATGCGTGCCAATAGCCAAATCAGTGTTAAACTGGCGTACCCCGTTTGCGCGGAGGTGCGCACCGCGCAAACGAGCTAACCGACGGGCAACGTTGAGCAAGCCGTATCTAAAATGCCTTTACACAGACACACCCCTCAACATGTCTAGACAGTCCTGAAAAATAAAAAGCAGTGGCCAGGTTTGAACCCAGGATACTATACACCAAAGTCAAGGTACAGAACCACTAAGCCATGACAGCAGGTCATAGAAATGCAATATCAGCTCATATATAGGAATGAATACAAACAACAGCATGACAATGCAGGTTTACTGAAGTTGATACAATTCCAAACTGGCCAATCACAGATATGTGCGCGAAAAGCGGGCTAGATAAGCCCCATAGGCGGAATACACAGCATAAGCGATTGTAGAACAGACCTGCAGTTAGAATGTCAGGTGTAGGTGAGGGTAGTCGCTTCGAGCGCAGAGGTGGGGTGTTGAGGAGTCCAGGTACATGGCCTGGCTCCTAGTCCATAACCATGAGGCCCAACTCATGCAGGGCCAGGTCCTTTGGGGAGCGTACAAGGCTGAGGCGTGGGACCAGTTGGCTCATGAACTCACCAGTGCCACAGGAATTCCTAGGACAGGTGAGCAGGTCCGTCACCACCATGCGGACCTGAAGAGGCGTAAGCAGGACCAACTGAACCGTTGGATCCAGGAGGCCCGGCAATCACCCAACGCCCACCACTGAGTAAGTATAAATTAATTATGTCTGTAGAAAGTTAAACTACCTGAAATCATGGAGATGTGTATTCCAATATTACTTCATTTATATTACAGCTGCAGGTGTCCGTTCTGCGAACCGCAGAGCCTATGCTGATAGGCTGGTGCGGTTGCGCCACCAGGCAGGTCAGTAATCCACAACTAGTAACTGTAAATATGTATAAATGTATGACAGTTAGCATAAGAGTGCAGTGTAGCCAGGAAGGAATTAAATCTGCAACTCACAGAGTGTGAATGTTTATGCAAGTATTGCCTGATTACAACAGTTCCCAGCCTGTAAGATGAAACTAATCATGAGACTGTCCAACACATATTTGTAAATAAAACTGCACTGCCTGTAAGAAATTAGTACACAAACAGCAGCAGCAGGTAGAGTATAGCTGCAGAAGAGGATGAATCCACCTGTGTGAGATGAATACATGTGGAAACCCTGAAACATGACAGAAGTGAGAGTGCTGGAAATAACTGCAATAATTCTGTTAAAACATGTCAATAAAGCCTAGAAGTACCAGTTTGAATAGTAAAATGAAAGCAAGTGAGAGAGTGTGAGAAAGTGTCAGGAATACAGCACTACAGTAGTAATAACCCCTGAATAAAGTATACTGCAGTCAGGACATAATTAAATGCATGTGAGACCCAAAACCAAACAGAAACATCTGTTCAAAGTGTTGCTGCATGTGGAATGTGTACACCAAAATCTGGATATGCTGCTCCCAGTCTGAAATATGCAGATAGGATGACTGTCTGATATTCCAAACATCCACACCTGTCCACAGTTATAGAAATAACAGTCAACAGGAGATGTATCAGCACAAATTTCGATATGACTTGTGTATGAACAGCAATAAAATGTAGACTTATGTTGCAGTAACAGTCCCATCTGCAAGGTTAGGTAGTTAACATATAGGACACTGTAGTCAGAACAGTAGTGTGTATATAACTGTAGCTATTAGAAATGTACAGCATATGTAGGTGTATCTGAAGGTGTTAATAATATGTCTGATTTACCCCACCCTCTAACCATCTATAACCCATTCCACGGGAAAATGGTATGTGCAATCACAATTACCACCCCTGGACATCTGTCCTGTTGGGTCATATATATTTGCATGTCTGTTGATGCATCCGCCCCGTTCATACATCCACACCTGATGGCCTGTTGCCATCAACCAATCCTGCATGTTGTTGGACTGTGTATTACTGTTGAAATTATGCATGTGCTTTGCACGCTGTTCAATGTTGTGAATAACTGGGTGTGTGGTTAATGGGAATACTAATGCATTCTGTTAAAACTAACTGTGAATGGTTTTATATGTCACTAACCCAAACTGTAATGACATAATGCAAAACATAGAGCGACAGGAAGGCGGGTTCCGGCGGACCCACCTCTCCCACCTCAGCTGGCGAGTGCACCTGGCACTAGTGCGAGTCGGACCCTCCTCCGGTGGCCCTGTGCCACCTGCGGGTGGAAGCGCTGCAGGGGCGGGGCTCGCCCCCTCTGCAAGTGTGGCGGAGGAGATCCACCACTCACCCTCCGTGGCGTCCGGACTGTGGTGCGTGGGAGATTCGGGACTCTGTCCTCGAGCCCCACGCCAGCTCGAGGCACGGGTGGCGCAACTAACGGGCTTGCCCGTTGCCCGCCTACACAGCCCCAGCACAGCCCGTCCTGGGCAGTGAAGGAACAGTGGCAACTGCCTATGGGTGGGGATATCAGTTCCACTGTTGCCATCTGTGGGCTCATGGGCTCTGGACATCCCAACCTCCGTCTCCGTCATTTGTGTAACCCCCACACGTGTCATACACCGCCCCTGTATGCGTCTTGTTTGTCTTGTCTGTTAACCTACCCAACCTACCTCCCCAGCTGTACCGACTACCTTCACCTGACATACCACTCTCACCTGAAAAAAAAAAAAAAAAAAAAGGGCACTCTGTACCCACAAAAAAATTACGCCCCATACATAGCTGCCCATTCCGCACACATGTCCACTGGACATGGAACCCATCAATTCAATTGGCTGTACAACAGGTATTATTGTTGTCCTGACACCTCTCTCAGGGGTGGAAGGTTTCAAATGTCACACCAAATTACATACATATGCACAGCTGTTGCTGCTGAAGAAATGGGCAGCTATGGGCCTTACCTACATCCCTCCTGCACATCCCAAGCTTGTTTCCCTACTGTCTTACCCTCTTTGTGACCCCTTTTTCACCACTTTCCTGTCTCCCCGTTTTCTTTTCTTTCAAAGAAAATAAGCGGTGTGCGCTTGTGTCTTGTGAGCTAACCGCCAGTGCGCATCGTGAGCTCCGCAAACCAGCGCTAACCCGGTTACAACTGCTTAAAAGTGCCTTAGTCACTTTGATTGACAGGTCCTGTACTCAGTTCAAAAGAAAAATAAAATCCCACCGTGAGTCCCGAACCCCGGACCTTGGCAACTATAGTCTGCATGACTTACCACTAAACCATGACTCTTACATAGAAACACTGTGCTAGAGTAAATATATCATTTAACAGTAGGAATGAATGTAAAGGGAATATAGCTGTGTAGTACACAAAGCATGACATTTAGACTCACAAACAAAACTGGTGGATTTCCATAATAGTAGTGTGTGAACAGAAACAGCCATGCTAGCTGGAAGCTAGTAGGTAATAATGTCACCATAGCACCTTGCAAGACACACACATACTCACAGCAGGATAAGCACTGCCCATACCCCACAACCCCTTACAGGAACACATCGGACCAAGTAATAACATATGTGGAGCAAAGGGCCAAAACCAGGGACACATTACAAATGAAGTTACAACAAATGCAGACAGTTCAGAAAGTAACAGGGTCTACACCTTGTGGGATGTTTGCAAGGGTATGCAGTCTGGAACCTGAATGTTTGTCACCATATCGACTTGAGGCCAGAATGACCTGCCAGATAAAGGTGTGCATGAGATGATGACCAAATTATGAGGCAGACATGTGGACAGCCTGCAAATATCTGTACACATGACGGGTACAACACCACCATATTTGAATAGCTAAGACCCTAGACATAGCAACAGTGAATGTCGTACAGGGATGCCCCACAGACCACATGTGAAATGTACAAACAGTAGGCAGAAAGGTGTAACACATGCAATGGCAAATATGGGTTCCCAAAAGTATTCACCACTCGCATGGCAGAAAAGGTGTAGTAATACCTATGCTCATGCTAACCCACAGTCACACCTGCAGCATACCAGACATATTAATGGGTGCACACCACTGATATGTACCATTCCATGAGGCACATAACCGGTGAACCTGAAAGCCTCTGGGGCCTGCTCAGCAGCATACCCACATATGCTAATAGATGTCAAGGCCCACACCATGGCCAGACCACACTGCATGCTGTAACACCCTAGCAGATATAGCAAGCATTCCAGGGTGTGAATGTACATGGGAAATAGGAAAGCTACAGCAGCACACAACAGTCAAGACACCTAGCAGGCACACCAGTACTGACAGTGAAGGGCAACTATCGTAGGCGTAGCAACAGAATCCAAGCAAAGATGAAAGGAATTCACACACACACACACATCAACAATAGTAGTAGTTGTTAGTGTACATACACAGTCAGTACAGGAAACTGGAGAAATGAATGGAGGAATGTTAACCCACAACCCACAGAGTAAAATTAGAGATACCAACCTTTACACTCACAGAATGTTGTCCACAGCATAACAGCATGGTCCCTGCCATTAACATCTGAAAGGGCTACGCCTATTCCACACACCCTTTTATAGCACAGTTCTGCAATCACAGTGAGAACTGCAATCAGTACACAACAGGCTGCATGCAATTAGCAAATGCTGGCTAACAATTGGTGCAGAGGCCATCACATGGGCATATGCAGATACCTACAAAAGTATGCTGTAGTCCATGTCCACGCATGCAATAATTACATTGCACCTGGAGAGAGAGACAGAGAGAGAGAGACAGAGTGAGAGAGAGAGAGAGAGAGAGAGAGAGAGGGAGAAAGGGACAACCACACCCAGAACTATACTGCGAATAAGCAGACAGACAGCAATCACAGCAACAGCTACCTGGAAGCTGCAACAGTGAACCGGAGCAGCAGGACAGTGAGACAGACATTCGCAGACACAGCTGTGACTAACACAGGTACTGTAAAGTAATACTATCAAGGTGTACATACTGTGAACCCTCCATATGTGTTATTGGGCTGTATCCATATGTATATGAAGATGTGTAATGGGCAGGGGATATACAGCACCTATCAGTGAAGGCTGTACATACAGTTGTATGTGTCAGCATCTATGTGCACATATATATGTCGTCTGATTGTAGGTTGTACTGCCATGTACTAATTACATTACAGAGCTATGTATGCTTAGCAGTATGTTAGTGTGTGTATACAGTAAGGTAGACATATATGCTGACATACCTGTCCAACATATGGCTATGTAGTCATGTCAACATATGTATGTGTAGATATCTTATATGTACATGTGTACATATGATATCCACATATGTATACATACATAGAGAGAGAGAGATGTAGGACCACATAGACAGATGCTGATAGAATGTTGTAGCGACATAACTATGTAATGCACACATGCAGAGGTAGAAATATGTAGATACATATACATAGACAGACTGATCTGACCACCTACAGGTATGATTGTATATGCTGACCTGCAACACAGCCTGCCCCCCCCCTGTCGCCCACACCCCCTCTGTGCCCCCCATCTACAGCAGAATATGTACAGCAATATATATATCTGTGCAAATGCATACACACATATGTACATGTATATAGAAATAGACATATAGACATATCTTAGTACATAGATATATGTATAGAGAGAGAGTGAGAGAGATGTATACAGAGCTGGAGTGAGGCACATGTGTACAGATGTATTGCAACTGGTGCCTGGGGACAAAGGCACGGAGTGAACACCAGTGTCACATCCGAGTATCATACCACAGTCCAGACCACCTACACAGGTAACCACCATATAAATGAGTGTCCGCCCACCACTGCATGTGTCAGGGGTGGTCAGGGTCAGACATGTGTACAATAGTGGCCCCAATGAAAGTCACAGTGGCACACTATCCCTGGAACAGCTGCACATGGTATGTGTCCACACACATGGTCAGTCAGGCATGGACATGTAGGTCAGTGTACCCCCCACAGCACGTAATGTATGCCATGGTATGGACCTCACATGACAGCAACAGATATGTAGAAGGACACAGTGACATGTACAACACGGTGACAATGCACCCAAACACAGTACCATTGCACAGTGACTGTCACCACCATAGAGTACCGTATGCCCACGTACAGGTTACCACCCCCAGATGCACATATGGAGCTCACACCCATGACAGATGTCCAACAGGCAGTGTACCACCGGCCACCATACACGACCTACCTGTCTGCTGTGTGTCGTCTGTGCCACTGCAATTTAGTGCACATGTGTAGGTACGGGTTCAGACTCACAGACAGGACACACCCTGCAACAAACCACACAGTGTTACGATGCGAGACTCCCCATGTGTACATGTCACACATACCCCTGCTGCATGTCACTGAGATAGGTAATATGCCATATGTGTCACCCTGTGTAACTGTGTGTCGGCAGCAGGTACCATCACACCACATGTGTCACAATTGTCAGGTTAGCAGAACAGTACGCTGCTGTAGACACGGGGGCATTAGCATATTGCACAGTATCGGATTACAATGTCATGTATTGTGTTGTATTGTATTGGTATGGTGAGGTGCCTCCTGCATGGAGTGGAACCACTGGTGCTGTGCTCCAGTGTACAGGTACATACCCTGTAGTCCAGGTAGTGTAACATAGCACCTCTATATGTGTGTTTAGCGCCTGTCAGAGGGTATGTAGCATGCAACTGGGGATACCAGCAGGTCCTGTCCATGTCGTGTAGTCTGCTCACCTGTGGGTGTCTCTCACCTGGATAACTGTGATGACCTTGAGGTTAGGGTCAGCAGGGATACCCATGCCTTAATACAGGGGGAGGGTGGGGTGACACCTGCACTGACCCTGTCCGCCACAATGTGGTCTAGCTGTGGTGTAGGTGAAATATGTGTAGTGTACTAACCATGGGCATAGAGGATGGTTCCTGACCAGGTCGCTAAATAGGTCAGGTAGGCCTCCTGGTCATCTGCAGTATCACGCTTGATGTCCCACTCAACATTGCCCATGTGGTCAGTGTGATGGGAAATAGATCCTTACCAGTGCTGCTCAGACATACCCTCCCTTCAGAGAGTGATGCTCTGTCTCATAGTAGCTTACATCAAGTGTGATACAATCAGTATATGGCTGGGGTTCGACGGACAGGATGCTGTCCCTTTGTGGACAGTGTCCTGGACATATATGGGAATGCATGAGCCATGTGGTCTTGGAGATGTCTGTAGAAAGCAATTGTGTAGGGGTCAGCATTGTGTGATGTCTCTGACACTGGCCCAGTGGGCTGTAAGGATACCATATCAGTGTTACAAAGTGTAACGTCTGTATCTGTAATGTTGTGCACTGTAGCCATCTGTGCTGGTGGTGGAGGTGGGATATGTATATCCAGGGCATGCAGGGTGTTGTCAGCTCACAGTAGTCGCCGATGTACGCCATACAGTACCTAGACACAAACACACAGAGTGAGGAGGTGCACCTCACCTAAATTGGTGTTCTGACTGCTGGTGTCCAGTAATATGTTGTACGTAGCCTGGCAGGTACTGTACAACAGTTGATGGCCGAGCACTGCTACCTGGCCATCTACATGTGTATCCACCAATAGACAGACAGCTGCCACATATGTGTGATATGTGTTATTATGACAGTCAAGTAGCATGTGTATTATGTGTGCCAAGGTCTGCCAACATAGATTGCTGATACCATGTTATCTTTATTCCCAGGTACATGGCCCACCGAGACATGCAACCTACTCCGTGGCTGAGGATGAGGAGATACACCAGAGCCTGGTGCGGGACTATGCAACACTCTTTTCCCGCACCAGCCAGAATCAGCAGGTGAGGGCTGCACTGTGGCAGGACCTTGTCCGGCGGGTAAATGATATAGGCATGCATAATAGGACATATGAGCAGATACGACATCACTGCAGTGATTTGATTAGACATGTCCGTCAGCGTGCATCAGATATCCACAGGCAACAGGTCGCCACAGGTGGTGGGGTGGCTACACATCCCCCACTCACCAGACTGGAGGGACTGCTCCTGAGTGTAGTGGCTCCAGTCCACCTGCAACACCAACAGCAGCAGACATGTGTCATGATGGAGGCTGGAGCCGCACAGCAGCAGGACACTGAACGTGCAGGTAATATGTCACATGTGTAGTTGACTGTTGTGTACACTGGTAGTTAATGCATGTGTGTGGTGTGTCCTTTGTTTGTAGCTGCAACCATAGTATATAATGTGCAAGTGTGATATCCGCAATATTAGCTGCAGACCTTTTAAAGGCGACTGTGGTTCACCTGACCTGTATCATACTCCGTAATATTGGCACAGTCGTGCCCACTAACATTAGTTTCCTCCTGTCTGCAGGACCCTCTGGTATCACTGCAGTGCAGCCTATCCATGCTGGTGAGTGTCTATTTACTTTACCTGTTAAGATGTTGGTAGTAATAGTACCTTTTGGCACACTTAGTGGTGCCCCTTGTATGCATGTAGGTGTGTCTGTGTCTGTGTGTCAATATCACGCATACTGAGTACTGTTCAATTGTGTGAAACTGTGTGCACGTGTGCATGTGTGCAAGTGTGCAAGTGTGCATGTGTGCATGTGTGCATGTGTGCATGTGTGCACCTGTGCATGTGTGCATGTGTGCATGTGTGCATGTGTGCATGTGTGCATGTGTGCATGTGTGCATGTGTGCATGTGTGCATGTGCATGTGTGCATGTGTGCATATGCATGTGCGCATGTCTGCATGTGCATGTGTGCATGTGTGCATGTGTGCATGTGCATGTGTGCATGTGTGCATGTATGCATGTGCGCATGTGCGCATGTGCATGTGTGCATGTGCATGTGTGCATGTGTGAATGTGTGCATGTGCATGTGTGCATGGGTGCATGTGCATGTGTGTATGTATGCATGTGCGCATGTGTGCATGTGTGCATGTGTGCATGTGTGCATGTGCATGTGTGCATGTGTGAATGTGCATGTGCTCATGTGTGCATGTGCACATGTGTGCATGTGCATGTGTGCATGTGTGAATGTGCATGTGTGCATGTGTGCATGTGTGCATGTGTGCATGTGCATGTGTGCATGTGCATGTGTGCATGTGTGCATGTGTGCATGTGCATGTGTGCATGTGTGCATGTGCATGTGTGAATGTGTGCATGTGTGCATGTGTGCACGTGTGCATGTGTGCATGTGCATGTGTGCATGTGCATGTGTGCATGTGTGCACGTGTTGCATGTGCATGTGTGCATATGCATGTGTGCACGTGCATGTGCATGTGGGCATGTGTGCACCTGTGCATGTGCATGTGTGCATCGCTGGCAGTGTGAAGACATTGTAAACTGTGTTTCCTGTTTACTTCCCACAGGTTCTGTTGCTGCTCTGGTGTTATCTAGCAGGAAACTGAGTCAGGTGCCGTGGGTACTGCTACTGATGACATTGTTGTAGTGGCACAGGGCGGTATGCCAGGGTCCGCCATTGGTCAGCCAATTGACAGTACACAGCTGTCAACACCATCCATGCGCACAGTTATCCTGCCATTACACCCCTTGTCACCACTGTCCCTAGGTGATGGACAGCATACAGTGGGCATCGACCAGGGTAGTGTGGTACCTGCGGCACATGCTTCCCCACACAGCAGCCATGGGCATGGCCCACATGGTACCACACAGACAGTTGTCCAGGGGTTCTCGTGGGAGCATCCATGGGCGTACTGCCCCTGGCAGGCGTGCCCACAGAGGACTTACAACCTCAGCTATGTTCCGGACTGTCATGCAGGCACAGTCACGTATGGAGCGGTACACCAGACAGGGTCTGAGGGAGCTGACAGCATGTCGCACAGCCATGACCGGCGGTATGCGTGACATTGCGGCCGCCATCCGTGATTTCACCAGCGTCGTAGACAGACGTTGTGGGGACATATTAGACCGTCTCAACAACTACATGCCCATGGGACAGGGTGTTGGTGGGCGGTTGCGTCGTCGGCGTGGCCGTATGCCAGCAACAGCAGCAGCTGGCGGTCGGTGGGCGACAACAGGGCCGGGGCCGCCCCAGTAGTGCCAGCAGCAGCCCCAGCAATGCTGGTTCTGTGCTGTCATCAGACCGCCCCAGGAGACCACGTGCACGTGGCTCTGGCCAGGGCCGACAGGGCTCTGTGTCCAGTCAGCGAACACCTGCTTCCGATGACAGTACCCAGTCTGGGTTGGTCGGATACGGTCCGTAGCACCCTGCAAGGCACAGGTACCGTGTCCGTGCCCAGAGACACTGATCTGTATGGCCTGGCAGGTACAGTCTGTGGCTGTCCACAAACACCAGTAAATGGCAGCCATGAGGTGGAACTGTGTGCATCCATACACACATGCAATATAACAACACCTAGGGCTACCGCATGCACACACTGCAGCAACACTGGCCCACCTTCTACTGCTGTCCCTCACCAACACACATACACATACATGTCAATTGGTGGTATGGGTGGCTGACCCAGGCATACCAGGTTCACACCCTGTGCATATGATGAAACTGTGCCACCTCCTGCAGTCTGTAACAACTGTGCAGGTACAGGTTAACATGTTACTGATGCACAGGGTGACCACATAGATGTGTAGTAATAGTATCATGTGTTGAACAGTACTGTGTGCTGATTTAATTGTGGGTATATCACAGCATGCCTGATGCAGTATTTGTGTGATTGTCATGTCCTGTTGTCTACACCCATGGTAAGTAACATAGTGTATCATCTGCACATGTTGGCATACTAGTGGTAATGATGTCAACAGCAGCCTACATACATAGGTAGCACAGGGGATGGGTAATGACTGTAGTAACACACAATGATGGACATGTAAATTGCAAGTGGCATGTTGGCCACACTAGACTCTGCAATGCAGATGTGTGAGGACGTTGATATGTGTGCATAACTACACAAGTGGTACAGGACACATAGGTGCACACTAGCACTGCATGCACACACCTCCTACCATACTAGACAGCCCCAACACACATAAACTGTCACGGGAGGGAGAGTCCCCATACATGTCAGGGATACTGTGGTGGCAAGCCAGGGAGCATACATCCTACTAAGTATGGCACCACTGTGAGAAGGATCGGTGTCTGTTATTTGACATGTGTATTACTGCAGGTATGGGCACATGGGTTTATATCCAGTTATTGTACATCCTGACAGTACATGCATGTTCCGTACACTTGTGTGCACTGAGACTGGACCCTGGCCATCTGACCAGTGTGTTTCCATGTACATGTGCATAGCGCCTGCATATGTGCAGTGTTACCTTATGGAACTGGTACAGCTTGTTTGTTGTACAATGGACTACATGGAGCACTGTTCACTGTACCTTTGTTTGCATGCATGTTTGCTTGCAATTACCCTGGAATACCGATCACACCTGCAATGCATAGTTATAGGGCTTCTGTGGACTCCTAGTGCCATCTGTGTAGCCTACTGTATGTATGGCCGTGTCCCACTTGAGAGGTTGCTACTGTTTGACCTGTTCACATGTACATTGACTGTGACACAGTGCATATGACCTGCCTGACATGTGTCCACGTGAGCAGTCATGTATGCTACTGCTAGGTAGTCACAGGCACTACACCTTCACACATCCATCTCCTGTTGAACTACCTGCTTTGCTAGGGACAGCCTGCACCTGTCACCCCTGGCCTATCGGATATTGGCAAAGCCTCTTGCTACCCCCATAGTGGCTATGTTAGGCAGGGCTCACATGACAAACCCACCTTCATAGGTATCACACGGGTTAAGACACTAAGAGCAATGCTGCACAACGCCAGATGTCTAATCCTCCACATGCATGCACCCAAAACACTCCTTTGCAGGGGAAACATCGATATGTGTGCAGTAACAGATGCCTGGTTCAGGGCTACTGGGGGCACACCAGCACTACCGGGTGTACCCCGGTTGATTCCTTTGCTACAGTCACCAAGGCCATTGCCGAGGGGAAGGTGGTTCACACAGCCTACCTGGGCCTTGCAAACGCCTTGGCAACAATACCACACTTGGGCATTCTAGGCAAGCTCACCATCCTGAATATGAGCCCCTATGTCACTAGATGGATTGCACAGTGGCTCATGAACAGAACACACATGTTTAGCATTGCTGGAGCCATGCCACACCCCATAACAGTTCAGGATGTGTCCCAGAAGGCTCAGTCCTGGGACCCTCTTGTTAGGTACATATTTATTGGAGGTACAGGCCAACACGGATGAACTGTGGCTGTCCAGATATGCAGATGACTGCAAAATGGACAACATAATCGACTACCCACCTGACACAGGCATCTTCCAAAGGGGCATCAGACCAACAGACAACTTGTGCCAGGCCCATGGCCGTCTGCTGAACAGTGTGTAGAAGGGGACTGTGCATCCTGTAGTCTGTTCACCTAGTTACCAAAAGGGACATTGTCCCCACACACTAACCTCCTCAGCCAGAAACACACACTTGCCAATTGCAGGATTCAAACCCCTATCTGACTGTTATGACACGTGAGACAGGCGCATTAGCTGAGCACGCTATTTGCATTACTGGGGGTTTTCTCTGCCCCTGCTATACTTATAGAGTGCTGACATCATCAGTATTTAGAAAAGGGTATGGGCATCCTGTAGTGTCCTATCCTATTTGCCAAAAGGGACACGTCCCTCGCACACTAACCCCCCTTACACAAACACACACACTTGCCATTCACAGGAATCAAACCCCTACCTAGTTATGTTATGACACTTGAGACGGACGCATTAGCAGAGCACGCTATTCGCATTACTGGGAGTTTTCTTTCTCATGCTCTACTTATAGGGTGCTGACATCAGCAGTGTGTAGCAAAGGGGAGGGGCATCCTGTAGTCTGTTCACCCAGTTTCCAAAAGGGACTTTTCCCTCACACACTAACCCCCCCACACAAACACACACACTTGCCATTCACAGGAATCAAACCCCTACCTAGTTATGTTATGACACTTGAGACGGACGCATTAGCAGAGCGCGCTATTCGCATTACTGGGGGTTTCCCTTTCTCATGCTCTACTTATAGGGTGCTGACATCAGCAGTGTGTAGCAAAGGGCGGGCGCATCCTCAGTCTGTTCACCCAGTTTCCAAAAGGGACTTTTTCCTCACACACTAACCCCCCCACACAAACACACACACTTGCCATTCACAGGAATCAAACCCCTACCTAGTTATGTTATGACACTTGAGACGGACGCATTAGCAGAGCGCGCTATTCGCATTACTGGGGGTTTCCCTTTCTCATGCTCTACTTATAGGGTGCTGACATCAGCAGTGTGTAGCAAAGGGGAGGGGCATCCTGTAGTCTGTTCACCCAGTTTCCAAAAGGGACTTTTCCCTCACACACTAACCCCCCTCACACAAACACACACACTTGCCATTCACAGGAATCAAACCCCTACCTAGTTATGTTATGACACTTGAGACGGACGCATTAGCAGAGCGCGCTATTCGCATTACTGGGGGTTTCCCTTTCTCATGCTCTACTTATAGGGTGCTGACATCAGCAGTGTGTAGCAAAGGGGAGGGGCATCCTGTAGTCTGTTCACCCAGTTTCCAAAAGGGACTTTTCCCACACACACTAACCCCCCTCACACAGACACACACACTTGCCATTCACAGGAATCAAACCCCTACCTAGTTATGTTATGACACTTGAGACGGACGCATTAGCAGAGCGCGCTATTCGCATTACTGGGGGTTTCCCTTTCTCATGCTCTACTTATAGGGTGCTGACATCAGCAGTGTGTAGCAAAGGGGAGGGGCATCCTGGGTGTGGTTTCCTGTTTGCCAAAAGGGACATTTCCCTCACACAGACCAACCTCACACACAGACAGACACACACACACACACACACACACAGGATTTGAACCCCTATCTAACTATGTCATGACACTTGAGACGGACGCATTAGCGGAGCGCGCTATTCGGATTACTGGGGAGTTACATTTCTCCTGCTGTACTTCTAGGGTGCTGACATCATCTGTGTTTGGAAAGGGGAATGTGCATCCTGTGGGGAAGCGGACACCAAGCACACTATGGCTAAGCTGTCATTCCCTAGGGCAAACAGCCTATTGTTGACCTCTACACCATTATGTTTACTTGTCAAATGCACATTATTTGTTGCTAACAGACTGTTTGCATATCTTTATTGCCATAGCATTCCCTGTTGGTATGGACAACCTCTGCATCTGTGGAAACTGTTTGAATATGGCAGGGATCCACTATATCACGTATGTCTCTGTAGTCATTTCACTGTATGCACTGGGCAGACTGCTGTGCTGTGGTTGGACCCTGGCATAACACATGACAATACCAGATACGTGTGTCCCACTGCTAAAACAAGATTTGGACTAAGTGTGTGAGCATGCCCAGTTCAGCCTTCCCATGGCATGTTGTCAAAGTGTGTGAGCATGCCCAGTGTGATTATTCCATATGTTGGACTCTGCAGCCCACCACATTTGTGGATGTGTGTGAACTTCACAAACTATCACCCGTTCATGGTTGTGGGTTGTGTGTCATGTTGTGTAGTTACTGTACAACTGCTTTGTGTGTCAACACAACAGGATTATACTGTGCCTGCAGTGTTTGCATGGGATACTTTGCATGCATTCATCAACATCCTTTCACACTGACCTAACACTGTAGTACTGTATAGTGTACTGGCAGTACTTTGACTGTGGTGGACAGTAACCTGGCCTTTACTGCTATCACTGCTTTACATTCTGATCATGGGCACAACAGCCTGGTCGGGGCCAGTTGGGTACATCTGACCATGTTGCATTCTGTTCTGATATGCACTACTTACACCAGACTTGCCCAACATTGTTAGTGTATCCCACAACATAGGTGTACAATTGCATACACTAGCGTTGTGCCCTAGTCCATGGCTAATGCAAGTTGGAGAGTGTGTTTGTCCTTCCACACACATTGTAAGTGGAGTTTGCCATGACCAATGTAATGGTTGGTATACTGTGCCTCTGTCTACCTGTGACATGACAGTGATATCCTGGATGAACCTACCATCTCCGTCCACCCATCAGGATTCCTATTGTGGAAGATTAATGAGTGACTCTATGGGTAGCCTGTGCTGAGGGTTCACTCATGGGTGGGGGTGGCTTCTGTGTTATGGATCACACAGTACAGCCTGTCCCATGTAATTCAGTGCTGGGGTTCAGGTCTGTCATGTGCATAGCTCACTGCCATTCAGATTGTACTATGTGCAGCATTTGTATTGATGCCAGCAACACATGCAGAACATGGCATGTGTAGGCTGATTGATACTCCTGATGTGGTACTGTTGGGGACTTTACAGTTGATGGAGGTGTCTGCTGAGGTACATCCCACAGGGGCTATTGTAGTCGATTGACCCACTGATGCAGGAGGACTGCAGAGCCACAAGGACCTCACCTTGTGTAGATCTGACATCCTTCATGATTAGGTGGGTATATGGTATGTTTCTGTAAACACTACAGCACATGTTTGTCCAGTGCAGGATATCTATCACCCTGTGTCCCCAGGTCTCTCATTACATGTTAACTACATAATGGGTTAACACCTATGTGGTAATTGGTGGACACTTACTGTATATCCACGGGGGTTGACTATACACATTTCTGCACTTAGCTTGCTGACATAGCTATGGCACCAGTTGTCTGTTTGTATGTGGCCCTTTTGTAGGATGCATGTGTCAGCTGGTGGATCATATGTGGTGGCGGTTTGTAGTCCTCTGCGAACATGTTAGGACACAGTCCTTCCATGTTTGCCTGTACCTATGGGACATATATACCAGACGAGGAGGATACCAGGTCCAAGCCTTGTGGGATGCCAGTTATATCTGGTTTGTAGTCTGACATGGCTGAAGCAGGTCTGACCATGTCTGTTCTGTCCTTGGTCTGGTTTGCAACCCCTCTACTGACATGTGGGTTTATATTTACACTGGTGAGCCTATCTATACTGAACATGTAGGGTATTGTATAGGCGCCTTTGCAAGGTCCACATCCACTGTGTGGATCACATTGCCCTCATCAATGACCTGAATGACTGTTTCAATTGGGTCCAACATGGTTAGGGGCAGGATCTGCACTTGAGAGGGCCACACTGTGTTGGGTCTGGTGTCAGTAGGTCCCCGACATCCATATTTCTGTGGTACATGCTGCTCCTTTACATAGCTGAGCAATCTGGGCTTCTCAGGATTCTGGGGTAGTACTGTTCAGTATCCACTCAGGCAACACCTTTGTTGAGAAGGACCACTGTTGCTGTACACTGCTCTTTGGGTACATATTCTGTGGTGCGGCTGGCATTGAGCAGTAGTGTGGTGTGGCATTCCATTCATCTTAGACTCCATGTTGCACATCGCCCAGGTCACCATCTCATACCATTGCTGCTGTGTGTTTTGCTTTGGAGATGTTGTCTGTTACCTCAGCATCTGCTATGTCAGGGGGCCAGCTGTCTGCTGGGATACATATTCTGCATACATGGGGGTGTGTGGGTTTGCACTGCACCTGTCAGGATGTATGTTGGCAATATGTGTGTGTGTTTGTGGTGTTTGTGTGATTCAGTCCATATCTGTGAATACACAAGATGGCTCCTACCATCAGTTGTGTAAGCCTTCGGATTATCCTTCATGTCCTGTGCAATTTGTATCTACATAGGTTCATAGGTTCATACTAGGCTATCCACCCTGGGCATTTGTTAGGCTAGCCAGAGTGTGTGTGGCTTTTGAGACCCCTTGCTATCTGGATAGTATGGCCATGTATTGTTTGCTTAGCTGTGCCTCTGTCTGGACATCACACAGTGAAGACCCCCACTGTAACTCTACAATCATCCATCCACTTGCCAAGATTCCTGTTGAACAATGTCAGTGAGGGGCTCTGCCTAACATGGGGTGGGAGTCTGGTCCAGGGTGTGAGGAACCTGTGGATTATGTATCTGTCCCACCAGCACATCCTATTTCATTATGTGTTGGGGTTGACATCTCTCACTCGCAGCTCAATGGATATGTGTTGTCTGGGGTGGGGCAGGTCCATCACTCCTGTGTTAGGCATGGCCTCCTACAACAGGCATGCAATGCCTCTGTGTGGGCAGTCTGCAACTGTAGTCAGCTGGGGTGTCTACAGCCTAGCAGCATATGACATATATGTATGACACTTTATCCTCTTGGTAAGGTAGCTTTGCAGTCTTCCTAACTGCTGCAGGTGTCAGGTAAGGTAGATCCCACATGAGTCATTGTACTGGATTATCGGTGTGATTGGGATAACGTATAGGGGCACAGTGGCCTCTGTTGCCATAGATGTGACTCCTTTCCTAATACAGTGTCACATGTACACAGTCTTCCTAGCCACATTGGCAATGTGGGTGTCACATAACAGGTTACTGTTCACTTGTGTCCCTTGGTCCCTGGTTACTCCTTCCATACATAATGGTTTACCACCTTTGTGGTATTTCGTGGTACCTTGTCTGGTATTTGGTGGGACATTCATACTGTCCAGTGTCTTCCAGACGGTTGGGGGGGGGGTTATTGTGTGTGAGAGTGCGGGCTGTAGCATACTACAGACTGCACAGCAGTCTTGCCTACAGTTAGTTGCACGTGGGTGAACTCCACTGCCTTGTACATTGTCAGTTACCTGGACGTCTGGGTGTCTGTGCTGCCTATGGTTACTCACCTCCTTTTATGTAGTGTTCCAGGTTTTGGGGCCATGACACATGGTACATGGTATGACCTGGTAGTGCTGGTGTGCTGTCAGGAGCCTTGCAGCAGGTTTCGGTCACTGCACAGACATCGATGTTCTGTATTCTGGGGATGGCCTAGGGGGCATGCATATTGGGGTGTACACATCTGGCATCGGTCATCATTTCCCTTATGTTTCTTCCCACTTATGTTTTCTCGGGTGGCGGGTCAGTCTGTTCAGCCTTGCCTACAAAAGGCTGTGTGGAGGTGGCCAAGGCCTTATCCACTATTCAGACGCCCAGGGGTAACGGGTGCAGGCCATCCCAAGGGCAGCTGCATGGATTGTCAAGCATGACATCCCAACCTGACAGACATTGGATCCCCTTGGACTGACACCAGTAAATGTGCTACTTGCTATGACTGATCATTCCATGTTTCTACTGTGGCATTATTCGTGGTAAGGGTAAGTTGCTGCAAATGGTGAGTGTCATACCAGCCTGGACTACATAATCGGATAGCTCATCTGTGTCTCTTTACATGTAGGCTAGGGCAGTACACCTCGGGTCATTCACACCAGCATGGACTATAACTGCATCATATTTCTGTTTGCTTTGGAGTGACCTTCATATTTCTGTTATGTGGCATGTTGTGGCGGCCTACAGGCAGCTTACTGTACCCTTTCCTTTGTTCAGTCTGCTGTGCGGGACAGCAGTGTGTCTGACTATGGAGTCACCTATTACAACTGTATCAGGCATGTTGTTTCTCCTTCTGGCCTGTGACTGTTTGGCACACCAGCTTTGTGTGCTATGTTTTGCATGTGCTATGTTTGGAGGCTGTTTCATTGGGTGTCTGCTTTATTGGCCTCTGTTGGTGTGCTGTGTGTGTGATTTCTGCCTCTGGGAATGTCTTTCTGTGTTTATGTGTTTGGTTTGCAGTTGTGGTAGGTCTATGTGGGTATGTATTTGTGGTGTGTGTGGTTACCTTCTCCTACTGACTTGTTGTGGGTGTACTGAGTTGGGGGAGCTCTGCCTCCGGTTTGGATGGATGGTTGCATCTCTCACATATATTTGTATTTCTTGGGTGGAGTTGGTGGTTGTCTGTGTACTTGGGGCAGGTGTAACATTGGCACAGGGTTCACAGATTCCACTTGTTGAGCCTGGCCTTACTGGATTGCATGTGTGGACAGATTATATTGCCATACTACTGATCAGTAATTACGTCATTGTTCATGCTTGCTCTATCATGTAGTAGCTTCCTCTTTCTCTTGCATGTTTTGGTTATGGCTGGAGTCCACCATGCCTGGTTTAGGCACTGTGTCTTGTTTTAATTTGGGACTGCATAATCCAAGCATTCCTGGCGGTGTTCATGGCGTGGCTGTCTTGCAGGTTCTGAGGTGGCCCATATTTTGCACCTGTGCGTGAACTTTCATGGCTTCAACATCATTTTGGAGGTGTGCACATAATGCTTAGCACATGTTTTCCACTGTGTTTCCCGGACAGGGACTCTGGTCAGGGTTTGTATATCCAGTGTGATTACTATATGGTCTGGTGTTACCAATGTGCAATACACTTCTCATCTTAACATCCCGTACCCATGTTGCTGATTATCACATCCAGTATGCTTGCCCCTCTTGTGGGTGTGCTACGTTGTTCCTGGGCCTTTTGGTTTGTGGTTTAATGCCCTTTTGTCCTACACTGTTGCAGCTGGTATACTTCTCCCAGTCTATGTGTCTGGGTATTTGCAGTCAGCAAATTTAATGTGGTTTGGAGGACTTGACATATTCATGTATTCCAGCATGGGCGCAATGCAGTTCCTGGTGTTGGGCCAGTACTCTGTGGCAGGCTATACACTGGTGGGCGGTTTTAGCCACTGTTACTTGTGCATGGCTAGTCCATGCTGCTTTTTCTGGTGGTAACAACATGGGGGTGTTGTTATCCTTGTCATTGTTGATGGTCGCCCTCCTTTTGTAGCTTGTTCCAAGTGTTGAGGATGTACAGCACAGTCTGAGGTGTGACCTGGTGGTGTTAGGGTGCTGTTGTGAGCCTTGCCTCGGTATTCTGTTACAGCACAGTTATCAACATTCTCCATACTGGGTGGGCTTAGTCTGCATGCATCTTGCTGTTTGACCTTATCCCTTATCTGATTCTTATCCCTTCTGGTACCTATGGAGATAGGTTTGTGTTTTGCACCTTCCTATTCAGGGCACACTGTGCATGACAACGGCCTTTGCCAGTATCCATACAGCCTGCACTGATAGGTGCATGCCACTCCTGGCAGGTGGTGCATCATGTCATGCTCAGCATGTCATCCCAGACTGGCACACAGTTCGTCCCCTTTGCCTACCTGCATTACTCCGGTAATTGTTGCACTTCATCATCTCGTTGTCCTGTTGTGGCATGCTGCTTGTTGAGGGTAGGATGTTAGACGGGGTCCTCAGGTGTGCATATGGTACTTGGTGTTACATTACTTGACACACAGCATTCATGCCTCAGGTGGTGCTGCAGGGCTGCCTCTGTCGGATGCACATATTACACTTACCTGTACATGTTTGTGAACAGGTTGTGTCACATTAGGCATCCCTGTTACTATATGGTGAGTCGGAGGGTATCATTCCCAAGGTTCCTACTGAGCCAATGTATGTGCTATCGTTGCCTCTTTGCCAGAGCCAGGGCATACTGGGCACGCCTCCTTCTGCCTACTGGGGCAGGCTCAGGTTGTTCCTCCTCCAGTCACGCTGTGCCTGTGGTGGCCTTGGCGATGGTGGGGGCTGTTTGGCCCAGCCCTATGGTGATCCTGCTGCAGCTGTTTTCGCATGATCATATTATGTAGCATAGCACATACCATGACAATTTGGGTACATGTAGTTGGTGTGTACTGCAAGGCTCCACCAGATGTGTCCAGACACGGAACCGTGACTTGAGCAGCCCAAACACACGCTCTATTACATTCCGTGTTTGTGCGTGTGCCTCATTATGGCGTTCCTGTTCAGGTGTGTGTGCATTTCTGATGGGTGTCATCAGCCACGGCTCCAGTGCATATCCAGCATCCCCCACTAGGTGTCCGTGTGGGATGTCCCCATTGGCAAATGTCTGGTACAGCTGCGTCAGATGCCAGATGTGGGAATCATGGTAGCTCCCAGGACAGCCAGCACACACATTCATTATTATGCCCTGGGCATCACACACGACCTGGCAGTTGATGGAGGTGTAGCCCTTGCGGTTTATGTAGGCCCTACTCCGCTCTCCTGCTGGTGCTTTGATGCGTATGTGCGTGCAGTCTATGGCACCCAGTACCTCAGGGTATTCCGCTATTTGCTGGAAGAGACGCATGTTGCTGGCCAATACCTCACGGGCATTGGGGAAGTATACATGATCACCGACATGTGCTGACATGGCATCCAGGAACTGGTGCAGTACCCTGGAAGCTGATGCCTGTGATATCCCCATCATATCGCCAGTTGGTCTCTGGAAGGTACCTGTTGCTAGTATTCTTAGGCCAACACATACCTTGGTTTCCACTGGGATGGGTTCCCCTCTGTTAGTTCTGTGTGTGAGGCGTGGCCTGCACAGCTCCACTATTTGCTGCAGGAGGTCTCTGTCCACTCTATAGCGCTCTACTATCTCCAGCTCATGTAACCCGTGGTAGGTGACCCTGGGCCTGTACACTCTTCTCCGTCTCCTCACTGCGGGTTGTCTGGCACCATCTGCATTGTCACCACCCTCAGCAAGTCGCCTATGTCTCATTATGGCAGCTATGGCAGCCCTAACATTTCTGCTCTGAGTTCAGCTTTTCAGTTTTCACTTCTGATAACTGAACTCCTGTCTTGCAGTGTCTCTTGAGAGAAACATTCTGCACTGCTGTTTGCAGAGTTTTAAGTGCTGGGCTGGCCTAGTATTCTGCCTGTGTAATTGCCTGCATCTAATTGTTTTCACCTGCTAGCTCCAGCAGTATTCCTACTAACTTCCTAGTACATCTGTTGTTTCCTTTTTCCTTGCTGTTTCCTCAGGGTGGGGCTGTGTGCAAACCAGCAGAAACAGGCTCACAGTGGCTTACAGCAGCACACATACTTACACAGTTCAGAATCTGCTTATTCAGTTTTAAGCGTGCATGCCCAGCGCAAACAGTGTTAAACAGCTCCCAACACGCTCCCACATGCTTAGTCTGCCTTACACGCGCACAGCACTGTCTTACACGCGCACCGTATTACTCGGCGCTTCACGCGCACGCTGCGCATACCGTCCAGCAAGAAACTTTGGTGTAGGCAACAGTGTACACCTTCCATTTCTTGGCTTTCTCATGTTTACTTGGGGCACACCTCCTCCTTCATGTCTCTCTGACATCTGTCATGTAACTCTACCTCCCAATGACTTCTATCCCTTTCTACCATTCCCCCCTGTGATGTCACCTATCTCCTACTCTGTTCCTCCCCTTCTGTAACTCTTACACTACTCAGACTGTGCTCATTTGCTATGTGACAGTGGTATTCAGTATCCTTACCCTAATTTGCATCAGATTGCCTACTAATGCTTAGTTACATCTCTTACACTTGGCTTCCCCCCTTGGCAACCACTACACGGTGGCCATGTTGGTTTTCCTATGCTGGTCCCTCCATTGACATTCCATATAATTCATAAAACCTACATTTGTAGGTTTAAAACCTTCGTTTTCATGTTTTATGCAGCGCAGCCCGTTTGCGTGGGGCTGCGCTGGGTTTACATCGGCAATTGCGAAAAAAAAAATATGATTTTACATTTTTTGCATGGGGTTGCATTGCCAATGGCCACATATTTGGCCATTGGCATGCTGCCTGACATATGCACCCTTTATTTGGAGCTGACATGGCTCCATTGCGTGTTGCAGAAGCGTGCTCAGTTGTCAACTGAGTACATTTCTGCAGCTAACACGGCTTTTACACGGGCTGTTCTGGGCTTCCTGGATCGCTAATCAGCCTCATTTGCATGCTATTCGGATGCAAGTGGGCTGATTAGCTTAGCCACGCCCACTCCGTGTAAGAGCCGTGTTAGACTAACTCTTACACGGACTTTGGGCTGTTCCTGGATCACGAAGGCTACATGGAGTCTTACACTACTCTTAGACTCCGTGTAAGCCTTTGTGAATCCGGCCCTTCGTGTTTTGTGTGTTTTTTTTTTGACTTTCACATGCATGGTCAGAGGTTTGGTTCTATCCTCTGCTCAAGTTATCTAGCATTCTTAGATCTCCATTTGCACATCATGTGATGTAGCTTTGCTTATACTTACACTGCTGACAGACTACTTGTTTATATGTTTATTTATCCAATGCGTACTGTGATCCTTATTTATTAACCTACAACACAGATCTCCTATTGGACATACAGATCCCGGTAGGAATGCCACACAGTTTGCAACATTGTCATAATGTGATAGTGCATAGTAGATATGTTTTTCTTCATTTCACCATGGCCAAAATACATCCTCACCCTGTCTGACAACTTTCCATTGCCATGTTGTACAGTGTGCCCTCTGTGTAAATACCTGTCCTTATTGTTTTTTTCAACCTTTGTCTGTCACGTGCTGTGATATTTGTTCTGTGGATATACCTGCTGTCATGGCCTTCTTCTCCACTTTCCCTATCTTTACCTTTCCTTCTATTCTTAAAAAAATTAAAAAAATGTCCTATTCCCACCAAAAAAAAAAAAAAAATTGCCCATGCCCCTCTGACTTTTCTTCTCATCTTGCTATTCCAACATTCCTCTTGTATGCCCCTCTTCTTCACCCATAACCCACATTTGTTTTCTCTCTCTCTGCCACTTTCTTTGGGTATGTGCATTACCTGTGCTCCCCACACAAGTCCCTTACCCATTGTTAGCCAATGCTAGTTGTGGTGATGTGGCTGTGATTGCCCTTCACCTTTACTAATTATTTTATTAGAAAATGTATGGATTCCGTTGGAATCCATAAGTGGTAGCTATGATAAAGGAATTACAGTGATATTCTACAGTTGTTCTTAAGCTTACTGGAGAGATTCTGTTTTATATACATATATATATATATATATATATATATATATATATATATATATATATATATATATATAGGGTCTATATTAGAATATCGAAAGATGCAAACACTGAATGTTTAAATGTCAAACTGTATTCAGCGAAAGCTGAAAACAACGAACATACAGAACAGCAAATTTTTTTCCTAGGGAAAAAATTTGCTGTTCCAAAACACATACACACAACACAAGCACACCAAACAAGCAGCAATCCACACACATACACCTAAAATCTTACACCTAACCCTACACTAAACTATACACACACCACTAACTATCCACTTACCTTAACCCAAACCCTAACCCTAAGGTCCGTCACTATCGCACACTCACCTCACCCGCGCCCTAACCCTAACTCACCTACCCTGCCCTAACCCTCACGTCCACACAATCGCACACTTACCTGACCTGCGCCCTAACCCTAACTCACCTAACCCACCCTAACCCTCACAATCACACAATCGCACACATACCTAACCCGCGCCCTAACCCTAAGTCACCTAACCCACCCTAACCCTCACATCCACATAATCGCACACATACCTAACCCGCACCCTAACCCTAACTAACCTAATCCACACTCAATTGCACACTTACCTGAACCCAACACGTAACTTTCCACCACAGTGGTGAAAATACGGAAGCAACAGAAATGGACATCCAATTCTTTCCCTAGGAAAAATTCGGTTTTCTGTTAACCGATATTTTCAACTTTCGCTGAATATAGTTCGACATTTAAACATTCGGTGTTTACATCTTTCGATATTCTAATATAGACCCATATATATATATATATATATATATATATATATATATATATATATATATATATATATATATATATATATATATATATATATATATATATATATATATATACACACACACACACACACACACACACACACACACACACACACACACACACACACATGCACACATGAGAGTGTATTTAATTCTGTATGAACTTTATAAAACAATGCAGTAACAGTCTGTGATGGTGTACCTTCAGATTTTAATAAAATGTTCATCTTACAATCTAATTATGGAGAAGTAAATTATCATATTGTCATATTTCACTACAGTGCAGGGGACAGAAACCAGAAACATGGGTGTTTTAAGGCATGCATCATGTATATACAGTGTATATTTTTTAATTACTTATCTAGTACAGCAACATATTATAATTTGTTTTTAAATATCACAGTTGTCATGTATTATTGTTACAGTAGTACCACTATGGAAGTGTGATCAGGCACTGCCACATCAGCTAACAGCAGATGATGTGACTGACCTACACCAACAAGGCTGCCGCCCCTCTCCCAGCAGACATTCCATCACAGACACCGCACATTCCAATGTGTCATTCATCCAATCCGTTTTACAGGCAACATAGTGGAGGTAGTCACACATGTCAGCCTGTGCCACATCTACATCCCTAAGCATTTCTCTGGAGGACTTATAGGAATGTGCCTGTGCCTCCTTGATGGCTCTAAACATATGTTGAGTGGCACAGGAAGACACTATTGGATCAGGTGGAGGATGGACAGCAGACCTCCTCCAAGCATCCCTAACAACCCTCCTGCATGGCACCTCACACACACTTTGGCTATGGCCAGAGTCAACAGGAACTGAAGCCACAGTAACCACACTTCCCTGATCGAGTGTCTCACCCTCCACCTGTCCAATATCTGAAGGCTCACTGGAATGGGTTGGCGTAGGCCTACTGGCTGTGTCTGATGTAATTACAGGGAATGTCTGAATGTGAACCTCAGTGCAAGATTCAACTTCTGCACCCTGCAGCTGTGCCTCTGTTCATCCCACCATCATCATTAGAATCCTCCGATACTCTGACATCAGGTGGTAAGAGTCCGACACTTCAAGTGTCAGGATCACCTGTGATAATAAGCAACAAAAACAGGAAAAATTTAATAGCTACACTACTATAGTCAAATGTATGCTAAACTAACAGTGATGCCACTACTACAGACAGTACAGCAATACACACAACAGTTATGACACCCACATCACACATTTGGATAAAATATATTATATTTCTTTGAACTGCTCATCACTACTGACAAAAAATATTTGGCTTACCATGTGCAGATGATGGTATGCTTCCTATGGATGATGGACCTGGAAGAAATTAAGCAAAAGGTAAAGACAACATCATTGCAATTAACAGTAATACAGAGGATTACAACTTTTTGCCTTTGATATGTCCATTAACAATACTTTTAGCAATAACTTGGATGACAAGTCCAAGCTAAGCCCATGTGTAATCAATCAAAATGTGCTGTTAACTTTATCAATATTTATTGTTAAACAGAACTTACATATTACTGTCAATATTTTACTATACAACAGTATTTAACAAGTAAGATATATAAGCCTACCTGGAAGCTCTTCCTGGATGATGCTTATTCTCCCTGCAACAGTAGCACCAATGTCACTGACATGCTGTTCTGCACTTTCCAGGGAGCTGTCTGGATGCCTGACAGTGGACAGGAACTCTTCATTTGCTGTTAGTGGTGGCTCTGTAGCAGGCCTCTCCATGGTACCCATCTGATCATGCCCCATTACATCTGCTCTCCTCCGTGAGATGAGATCATGTCAGTGGCCCTATGGTGCACCTGATCATATGTCTGCTGCCAAATTTGCATTCTGTCTGACATATCTGCATGTTCCTGCTCAATCAGAAAGGCACCATGTCACCTAAAAGCTTCCATAATTACCAGATTCTCAGGGTCACTGAAGGGGAGGGTTTGGGGATTGGGATGCCTGGGTAGTCATAGTCCTTGGTGATTTAAAACACAACAGAAGGATAATACACACAAGTATCACACAACTAAAAGTCTTGTTTCGAGATAAAACATAAAAGGTAGCATTTCACTATTACCCACTGGTAAAACATAAAACAGTCAAGATAGTGATATATAAAAAAAGGAATTGTGTGGTTGTAACATATTACAATCATACACAAAGCACGGTTGGGTGCAAAACAAGGCAAGTAACAATAGCAAGATATCTTCTTTGTGCCAAAACAGAAATGCAACTTTGCTCTGCCACACCCAAAAGAACAGGCAAATGACACATTTTGCTAACAAACCATCAGTGAAATGCTAAACGTTCTATCAAATTAACTGTCCCTGAAACATGTATACAGATTTTACACAGAACATTCCATGTTATGCTATTGGCAGTCCTGTCTACCTGTGGCCAGCACTCCCCTAGAGGTGTATATGGTCCATCCTAGAAGGCTAACACCCCAGTGTCATTGACAAAAAAGGACATTTACCATTTAACTGAAATAGCAATAGAAGAGCGTACACAGAAAAATAGTTGTAACAGTAGCACTTGTGATAACACTTAATAAGGCTGTGCATCTGAGAAAGTGAAATGCCCTTAGTCATCTGTACACTTCTAAGAAATGCATACAGATAAAATTAGCATTTGCTAATGCATATATACATTAACAGATTTTTCTTAATAACAGTTCAGCATATACAGTATATAGCTGAAAAATGCAAGCATACCTTACCAAGGTTTCTGTGCAGATATATTCCAAAGTAATATCCTCTTCTGTGTTATCCACATAAACAAGTTTCATCACCTTCAGGTTCTCTAGCTACACAGTTACCTTTTTGTGGTGTAGATTCAGGGTTGTGAGCACAGCAAAGATGCAAATGAGGCATGAACTCATTAGAATTGCTGAATCCCAATTACTTAGCTCCATTTATTAGATGTAAATATAGTGCAGGCACTCCATCAATGTTTGTTGCTAATAGATTGTAACTGTGAATGATTACTTGTAAGGAGAAGGAAAACACAACATCAATTCATACTGCCCTAACCTCCAGTGGGTGTGTCAGCCAGGTTAGATTTACAAAGTAAGAAGTAATTTTATCAAGGTTTTGAATGTAATTAAAAAGCACACATTTCACAGTTTCTGTTCAGTAACATCCAACCTCCCCTTCATTTGTTGACACCTGTATATTATTGACATTTAATATCCATACACATTTTAAGGACAATGATACAGAGTGCCTTACATACTGCATGTCTCAGATCACTGCTCAGAGAAGAGATGAATGGGCAACAAGCACAGAGAGATAAGACAGATCTACATTTTTGCAAGCAATAGTCATAAATGGTTGTGTGTACTACACTGATATTAGTACATGCAGAAACAACTGTCATATGTTTTGTTAGTACTGTGGCTAATATTGCAGTTGGTTGCATGCAGAATGATTTCAATTCCCTGCTGCAAAGCTGTTTGTGTGACAAAGAAGGATAAAAACCCTTACTGTCTGAAGTTTCATTGGAGTGAGAGTTCAAATCCAGACCTGTGTAAAAATATTTCATGTGTACCAACAGAAATTTTGTAGTGTTTTTTCAGAAGTGTCTTTTCTTCATTTCAATTAATTTTTGCCTTTTTTTTCTTTTTAAAATGCCAGTGTCTGTGTAGTATGCAGCTTAGCGCAAACAAGAAAACAGAGAAGTATGATGAATGTCAGGTTTAGCTGTGCTTATCTCGTTTGCACAACGCTCAGCAGTGCACAAACCTGGACTAGTGGCCCACACAGAAAAAAGGCAGAAGACCTGCACACAGAGTAAAGTTAAAAAAGGATACATTGTTGAAGTTTTTGCTTTCTATTGCTCAATCCCACTAAGCAATGTTGAGCAGCAGTAAGCAAGGAAGCAGTTAGCAAGGTTTCCCAACACCTGCAGACACCGAACACCTGCAGACAGGACACAGTCAATAATTTAAAATGGATACATTCTATTCATTCTGTTGGGCACTGTACAGACATGCTAAGCAGCATTGCATAGCGGTTAACACACAAACTTCAGAATCAGTAGGAAATTATGTAACTATCATTTAACTATTACTGTGGCAGCAGATGTTAAGTGTAGGGCTGTAATACAGATGGTGTTGGGTTCTAATAAAGGAAGTGCAACGTATTTTTACTGCTGTGACAGTCCAGCTTATAGCAATGAACAGAAAACTATACAAGCGCTATTTCAATATTCTTGTGACAACAGGTATAAGTATAGGGTTGCCATACATATGGTCCTGGGTTCTAATACAGGACATTCCAGACATTTTTCTGTTGCTCCATTATATTCAATCTCACTTATAATACTTTAGATAGTGCAGCTTATATGAATTATATGTATGAGGGATAAGACATTCTTATTGTGTCTTCAGATGTATGACTGAGGGTACACCGTCTACTATATTTCTGTAAATATAATTCTGCTATCTGGACTTGGATGGCCTTCACACCTAAATAAGACACATACACAAATGAATCTATATACAATAATCTTGTCAGACCACATACATACATGGTTAACACGTCAAACTGTCAGCTGTATTTATGAATGATACATGACTATGTCTGAGCAGCTCTTCTTCTGTGGCAAAATGGAAAATCACTGCAATGGTAGAAAATGCTTTGTCCCTTAGGCATAGATTTGAATCCTACACTTTAAAAATACATTTTATCAGTGTATAAAGCCAAACCAAAAATGTGGTTGGCATCATTGCTCGTGTTTGTGTATTAGCAGTAAACACGATAACAAGAATTAACAGGATATCATTAGCTGACATTGCCCTACTTTTGGTATTAGACATGTCTGGCATTAGAGAGGAACGTGGCCAGTTTAGGGCACAGAGGTGGGGTGTTCATGAGTCCAGAATATTTGTTGGACTCCTAGTAAAGCACCACAGCCAAAGGCTTCTGCAGGGGGACTATTCTGGCTCCCAGTACAAGTCTGAGACTTGGAGTAGTTTGGCTAAGGCTGTATCCAGTGCAACTGGCATCCCAGTCACTGGAGAACAGTGTGGGCACCACTTCAGTGACCTACAAAGGTGCAACAGAAATACACTCAACCAGTGGTTGACTGAGTTTCAAACTGGTGATATCCCACAGTTGTGTAAGTATGCTAATAAAGAGAATTTATAATACATGAAAAGCTAAACATAACCAAGACGAGTATGCATAATGCCTGTCTTCTTTTCTTTTCACAGCTAATGCCAACATTTAGTTGAATCAGTTGGTTCATGCAGATCATTTGGAGAGACTGAGGGAAGCAATTCATATGTATGCAGCACAAGAGTATTATTGTAGCTTTAAAAGTTAATGATATACATTTTTTTCTTCTCTATACAGTAGTAGCAAAGTGAGAATGCATGCATATCCTAACTGTAAAAGCAAGTATCCATGCATAAGTCTGTAGCACAAACAAACTTTAGAAATCAAGTGTTTAGACTGTAGTCAGAGGTTGGGGGTTCAAATACCACAAGTAGCCACATTACAATACTGCATTTCTTTACTACTATTACATAAATTAAACTCTATACAAGTGGTGTAAATGCCCTGCTGTTAACTGTACTCAGTATACTTGGGCCAAGCATATGTGCAATATATACACATTGCAAGGATTACTTTGAGCAATCCATAATTATAGTTTGTAGTTGTTAGGACGTGTACTTAAATATAATAGTTCAGATAAAATAGTTGTATAATTGTGATAGTGCATTGTATGTCACATATGATGGTACTAATTTTATCTCTTTTTTCTCTCTCACCCCAACCCTTATCTCTTTTCTTAACTTCCTGTTATGTGTTGTCAAAATATCTCCATGTCATCCATCTGTAACAAATCACTAAATGCTTCACAGCACAGCACAGCAAGGTAGGCCAACCCCAGTCGGTCAGCCTGACCCCACTTCACCAGCTCCAGCATCGATGCCCAACACGTGTGGGACCCAACCTGGCAGCACTGCCTCTGCTGCACCTGTACTACTTGTGGCCTCAGGTAGTACTGCCCCAGCAGCAGCTGGTGCTGTGGTACCCTGTGGGAGTAGTGGTGGAGGTGGGAATTTCATTACCCACCAGGAGTTGCCAAGGTTGGTGCATAGGGTCATAAACAGCACCACTGGTGTACACCTACGCTGGATGGACAGGCTGCTCTCCTTCAAGGTCAATAGGAAGAGAAGACATCAAGCATTTCAGCACCCAGTGGAGTAAGGGAAGTCCTGTGGGTGAGGACTAGATTTTTACTGTCTCCATGTTTGACGGGCCTGAGCTTGCATTGTCCCCTCCCTCACCTCAATCATGGTGTCCCCCAACCTTTTGTGTCCCTCACCATCACTGTGTCTTGTCTAGTTTGTCTTGCTTGTTTACATTTGCTTCCTCACCTACCCAACTTTCCTGACCCAGAAATACTAAAGTCCCTTACCCAGCATTCCTCTCTTACTGAAATAAAATAAACGGATAGCTGTCGCACAAAAAAAAATATATATATATATATATATATATATATATATATATATATATATATATATATATATACCATCCCATAAATAGCTCTCCATTTTGTACACGTCTTCTTGACACACTTGATTTGGTCCAATTGGATATACAACATGACTGTGTTGTTGTCACCCCTCTTTGTGGAGGTGACAGTCCAAATTCAGCTAATATTCTGTACATACTTTCAGTATGCACCGTTAAAGAAATAGATAGCTATGGTTCTTTCCTACCTCCCCCCTGCACATTCCTGTATTTCTTCACCCTGATTGCTCCCCATTTCACCACTTTCTTATCTACCCCATTTTAACACTTATAATCTGGTCAAAAAATAGAATCACACAACACACATAAGTACCAAAAAAAAAGCAATGGAGCCCTTCACTTTTTGTCTTCTGTGTTTGCGCAGAGTTTGGCATCATGCACCAATGCCAAGTGATGGTGAATAACTCTGCAATGGTGCAGTTACCTCCACACAATGCCACTTAAACATGTTGCTCTACGTCAACACACAGTAACACATGCTGAATGTAGTATAAGGATTCATTTCATTGCATTAACACTATTTATTTAAACGTATTAGATACACCTGACTTTGAACCCAGTATCATCTGGGCTCAAAAACAAATCTGTCAATGCATTTACACCTGCTGCCACAGAGTCAGCTAAGCAGCAGGTGTGTTTCATACACTCAATACTAACTCTCAAAATTTTAGCAGTGAGGCTCATGTTCATGCACTGCTTAACTACACAAACAAGCAGATCAGTAGAAATGTGCATCTTGCATGTGCAAACACTTTGCCAACCATTGTGCAAACCTGCTGCTTGCCTTTGCACTATGCAAAGTAAATCATAGAATGTATTGCTTTTGTTTACTGTCCATTTAGTGTTCATGACATGAAACTACACATGGAAACAGAAAAAAATGAAGGCTCAATCTAAGAAAATGTCACATATTTACAATGCAGCCATCTGTTACCTCCCCCATACACAGCAACCTTGGTCTTTTAGTACTTGTTCACAAATATATGAACTACACTACATAAATTAATGGTTTACTATCATTTAACTGAAGTGGACTCGGTCAAATCCACTTCACGCGAAACCCGAACCTCGAACATTGGCAATGTCAAACTCCGATATTGTAGAAGTACAAATCTTGCCCCTATCTTGACCCATGTTAAAGCTCATCCCTAGGTCACATTTGACATGTATTTCAGCAATTCCAGAGTTCGGCAATGTGCGTTTTCGCGGACGTCAGTAAATGATATGAACAGTCGATCAAGTCCGTTTCAATTAAATAATAGTAAATCTAAATTAATAACAAATATTGTGTTATATACCACACGCATCTTTAGAATGACAATACATATTCAGATTTTTTGAAACTTGTAGTAATGTGGACACCTGTCTGCATATAGTTTGTAAAGCTGTCTCTTAAAGTATACAAGCACATTGGAACACAGCCACCAAATATTATACATTGCACAATCATCAATCTGGTAACATGGAGAACTTTAATATCGTGACAGTTGAACATAGCTAGCTATCCATTTAATGCAGGCCTTCGAACATCTTCTTTCCAACATCCAGTGCTGATGTCATCCACTACAAGTTGCCCTGCAGCCTTATAAAAGTCAAATGTGTGCTGTGGTGCTTGCTTAAAGTACTGAGCTCTCTAGTCTGTGTACTAAGATAGGTAGAGGATCTGTTCTCACTGCAGTCAACTATTTTGTATGTGTGTGTGTGTGTGTGTGTGTGTGTGTGTGTGTGTGTGTGTGTGTGTGTGTGTGTGTGTGTGTGTGTGTGTGTGTGTGTGTGTGTGTGTGTGTTTGTTCTCCTCACCAGGCACTGCTCATGTCATCAGCTATAAAGTGCTGTCTGACACTCTCCAAGTGACGCTTCCCTTAAATACAGAGTTTTCTAGTCAGTGTACATAGGTAGGGGTTTTATTCTTACTGCAGTCAACTGGTGTGTGTGTGTGTGTGTGTGTGTGTGTGTGTGTGTGTGTGTGTGTGTGTGTGTGTGTGTGTGTGTGCCCTTGCTTCACATTACATCCTGTGTCCAAACAGCTGTCCGAAGGGCTACAGATTGTGGGCAATCATTGACTACAACTGTGATAGTATGATACAGACAGTGTCAACACACACACCAAAGATTGCTGCCACAGCTATGACAACACAAGATGAAACAAAAACATGGGAGGATTTGTTACGTTATGAAAACAAACACACACTCCAAGGATAATGTATACATCACACCCTATAAGTAGACCAACTGGTATGTGACCTGTGTCCTTGGGAGGATAGTATGTGGAATGTCCACCAGCATGTGGTCACAGTGTTGAACGCTCCCTTGCATGTAACACAACTACTGAGTATATTAATGACATCCACATCAAAGGCCATAATACCTCCACAGTTCACGGCCTTCATCACACCAATAACTGAGTACAATGCACCCTTCTCTATGTACCTTCCTACACATCTTCCAGTGACATGTAAATAAAGTGTACCACCTTTGCCACAGTGAGCTGTCACACATCTTATTGGCCATACCTAGGCATTCTTTTTGTTGTATAAACATTACTGTCTGATGGTGTAGAACACCATTCAAGGTGTTATACCAGATGCATGTGTGATACCTGTTCTGGTGATGCACACAGTACATACATAGGTGTTTGACAATATTAATGGCATGAGTAACATTCGTGATAGTCTGGATTGTGCCAAATATATGTATATATGTGTATATATATATATATATATATATATATATATATATATATATATATATATATATATATATATATGTATGTATATATATGTGTGTGTGTGTATATATATATATGTGTGTGTGTGTGTGTGTGTGTGTGTGTGTGTGTGTGTGTGTGTGTGTGTGTGTGTGTGTGTGTGTGTGTGTGTATATATATATATATATATATATATATATATATATATATATATATATATATATATACCATGCACACCAGTCAACTAGCCTGTAGTGATCTTAATGTCATATACAAGTATAGCAGTGTCTCTCCTAACACCTTCAGCAGATGTTACAGTGTCAGGAGTGTCTCTTTGATTACCCTCATAGATTGCTGACATGTCATAATAGTTGTCCAAGTGTGTTTGTGCAGAACCATCTATGATCATGCAGAATCACACATGTTGTGTCAGAGACATGGCATTACTGGTGGTATTATTCTGATATTGTCCATGATTGTGCATGCTTCTTTTACTGTTTTCCATGATGTTGTAACTGTGTCCCATTTGTTGGAGACCTCTGCTGAAATTACATTCATATTCATGCAAATCAGTTTGCACAGCTTCACACTATGTACCCAACCCCAGTTGTATATAGCATCCCTGATAGATGTCCTCTGCATTGTTCATGACAGGATACTTATCTCACAAAGACATCTTCTCCATTATGCCACCTTGTGTGACAGTCACATAATATGCATTTTCACTGTGCAGTCTGTACTGTACCAAACTGATATGTGATTAAATGTCTTCCACTGACATGCCCTCATCTGCTGTACATTAGGATGTTTCACCTGTCCTCTTTCCCTGTGTTCATTCCTACAATTCATCTGTGCTCAATACACACACACTTCCCTTGACTATTTATTTTAAACAGCAGTCCATATACCCTTACAGATCATTTACACAATTTTTGTACAGAATGCCTGGAATGGGATTTCATAATACTCTGCACTGTATACACTGTTCTGTACTGTGTTTGGACTATATACATTGCTATATGTTAAACTCTGGTTATCACTGTGGCATTCCAAGCAATCCCACTAACCCAGTTTGCTCTACTGCAAACGTGTTTGCTATCTATGTTGATGTATACAGATTCCTGGTCTGCAATATTGTTGCCAACTATGAAACTACAATTGCTTCCATTTAAACATGGTGTATGCCATGAATATGTAATTAGCGCTGCTGCTCACAGCGCAAACACATAAACTCCATGTAAGCTTCATGCAAAGTCTTCACAGAGTTTATTGAATCCCAGTAAGTGATTTTGACTAAGTTAGTATACCAGCTGATTCATTGCATTTGTTGACCAGGAATGTTGGGCAGTACTTTTATTTGTTTGTTTAATTGCTTGCTTGTTTATTACATTTTTGACTAGGAAAGCCCCAAAACATACAGGATTATGATTGGTTTGCTGCACAAGCATATTATGTGTTTGAGACATGGTTGCCAAGAAATCCACCTCAAGAGGGAAGCTCGAGATGTGAACCTTGGCATCCATGTCTAGAACACATAATTCTTCATTATGATTAGAGATTTGATCATCATTTTTTGCAGTGCATGGAGATTTATCTTCTCCATGTGCTACAAGTTAATCAAAAATGAGATAAACAAAAAAAAAATCCACAATGTGTAGTTCTGGCTTTGAAATATGGTAAAGCTTTGGGGAAGTGGTTATGCATGGGTTCCTATCACTTTGCTGAAAGCTTAATTCCACAAACATCTATTCATTGAACCCTAATCATTGAATACCTGTTCATCAAATGTTTACATCTTTGAAACTTTTTCCTAGTGAAGGGTGCTAGTTGACCATCATTATATATTTGCCCTTTTACCCACTGTAGTGCAATCTCAGAGTTGGTATATATAATTAGAGAGGTGTAGGGGGTACAGCCCCCCACCTTGGTGAGTTTAAAATAATTTATTATTTGTTACAATTGCTCTGGTGGCCAAGCAGTTTCATTCTCTAGGAAAAAGTTTTGATGGTGTAAATGTTCGATAAAGGAACGATTAGGGTTCGATGAATAGGTGTTCGCGGAATTAAGCTTTCCGTTAAGTGATACAGACCTCTTATGCATTCCCTGTCTATTGTATGCAGTCTAATTCAAAATGCATGTGTACTTTAGCAAACAGCAGGCAGAAACGGGAATTGAAATGAAGCACTGCATACCCTGCTGATGCTATTTATTGGCCAGCACTCTTATTTTACTGCAGACCTGACCTTAATAACACTTATGGAGTGCTTAACAATTGTTAAGCACTACACTAAGCACTGCTAAGGTTGCATATGATGCTGTGGTAGTGCTTAACCAGGATATAATTTAGCCATTTTTAGCATAATCAGGGCAGTCTGTGCACTAGGCTCATAGGTTCAGATATTCTTACTAGGCAGGAGACCTAGGCAACCATGCAGAGCCTAAACATGCAGCTCAGTGACTTTAGTGGGTGAATTTGCCAGCCTGTTCAGTGAGGGCCATACTGCTTACCCCAGGAGTACATTTATGGGTACCCACCAAGGGCGCCCGCAGGCAGGTGCAAGGGGGTGCACTTGCACCCCCCTGGAATCCGCTGACTAGTTAATCATTTTAATTTAAAATTTTTTTTTTGGCGTTCTTCTTTAAGAAGAAAGAAGTGTAGTCGTGGGCGTGCTGACATCATCGCGCGCAGTGCACATATTTTCAAGTTTGCGAGCGGGAACCGAAACGGACGGTTTAGAGGACTACTTGCAAGCGGTTCGGTTTAGAGGACTACTTGTGAGCGGGAACTGAAACGGACGGACGGAAGATGGGATTTCAGAGTGAGTAATGTGTGGAAGATGGAATTTCAGAGTGAGAGGTGTACGTGTGGGATTTCAGAGTGAGAGGTGTGCGTGTGGGATTTCAGAGTGAGAGGTGTGTGTGCATGTGTGTGTGTGTGTGTTGGACCTTGTTCTCTACAGGCCATAATACTGCAATATGTTTCCCCATGCCCCCACCAAGGTCATAGACCACTCATGCATGTATAGCAGGTACTCATGTGAGTTCCCAAAGTTGACTGAGCCTCTTAGCCTAGCACGTGAGAATTGTGTGATGAAATAAAAATGCAGCTCATGAGCATTCATTCAGATTATGCACATTACCATAAGGGCAATGCTAACAGCATCAAAAATGAAAGACAAAAACAGTCAGGGCCAGTGCTAGTGTCACTGGATTACAAAATGTTGCTGAGTATCAAACTGTTAAGCTGGCAACCACAAGGCTTTAATTAATTACTACAAGGAAGACACACTTAAAGAAAGGTAAGTGAATGGGAAATGGTATTTTTTGTCAGTTTTGCTGCCCTACTAATGCTTTACTTGTTTGTTGTTTGAGGACATACATGCAGTTTCATACCGTAGGGGGTAAGCTAATAGGTGTAAATGTCAACAATATTGCTGTGGGGGGCTATGTGCAGGGTAGAGTATACTGCTATAGCAGGGAAAGGGGAGGGGATGTAATGTGGCAAGTTCAAAAAACACATTTCTGAGGTTTATTTTTACATTCTGCTGGTGACACAGTGCAAGATGTAAATGAAGGACTATGTGTATCTCACTGTATGTTTATATCCAAGTGACAGGAGGTGGTCTGTTTGCTGATAATTAACCTCACAGCTGTTTCAGTAATGTTATGATGAACTGTATGGGAGGATTACCTCTGCCAAGTATACTGCATACTGTCTGAGTCTTAGTATATTCCAGAAGTATTCTAGAAGCAGCAATTTGTCCCTCTGAAAAAACTTTTACGAAGCACTATAAGCTTAATTCCTTCTCTAGGTCAAGATCAGGCTTTCCTAGGACCATTCTACAGAGGCTTCAGGACATTTTTCCTTCCATATCCCAAATGTATTAAGCTAAGGTAAGCTACCCATATAGCCAAGGCTACTTCAGCAGGGATCAATATGTTGAACGTTGTGTCTTTCAGCTTTTCCCAGTTAGGGGTCGCCACAGCGGAACTCCGGTCCGCTAATGATTGGCAGTAGATTTTTATGTGTCCACTTGCCGGGCCTGACGCACAACCTTCCACGAAGGTACACCCATTCACGCATGTCGCCACACAGAAGACGCTCTAACTGAGAATCGAACGGGCAACTTCTAACTGTGAGGCGACAACGCTACCGCGGCACCACCACCGCAGTACATGACAAGGAAAACGTATATCATGCATTTAAACTTGTTGGAAACACTCACCACTCAACCTAATACTATATTTATGGGTGACTTTAATTACCTCACTATTAACTGGGAATCATATACAACACTCAACATGGCCAGTACAATCGACACCATGTAGCTTTTGGGTTATTTCAGCATTATTCTTCAACTCAGACTTAATGTGAAAATACCGATACACAGGAGTAAGTGTGGGGTCTGTCCATTCCATTTACTAACACAGCAGCAACTGTCAGGTCAGAAAGAACCACATGGAACCATCATATGGGTTAGCCATGTGAGTAACTGAACTCCAAAGTGGTACATTGATTTATATATTACATTGGCCACGTGGATTATTTGTGCTTAGACTGGATTATAAAAATATATTTGGTGCAGTTTTACTATGTATTTTAGTTAAATAAAGACTTGACTGCTAAAAGGGATCTACATGCAGAAGGTGTAATAAATGTCGATTTTTCATACAGGTTCAGTGCTCTTTTTATTTTTCATTTTATCATTGTTTAACTTCATTCCAGTTTATTATTTTGGCCCTTTTGATATTCTGCTGGTATTCCTTTTATAACAGTTCTACCTTAAAACTGTAGTACCAACATACCATATATCCTACTTAAGGGCATGCAGTGTCACACAAGTAGCCCTGACATACTCTGTATCATGTCCCATGCATACAGACCACTGTGCAGTGCTGGTGTATAAATCATGTTGCATTCATATAACCCAATATGCAATGTTTGTGTCAATAACAAACCACAGATCTTTTTTTAATATAGAATAAAAAGATCCTGGGATTCAGAAAACATGTTTACTCTGACACAAAGGCTACCACAGAGATGGAGAGAGGCATGACATGACCCAAAGATAATTATCAATGAACTAGGAAGAAAGTCATAGCTCAAGAAGTAACTAATTAAGAAACTCACTCAGAAAAGACAGGTCCAGCAGTGAGAGATACCTTCCGACTGTTGCAGTTAGAGATCTTGTGCACACCATTAGTGAGCAAATAGTATGTATGCAAGTCTGTGCATGCACATGTACTACTTCTCGATATTACGAGAATGTCTGGAAGCCACAGTAAGTGGCTCCCAGTAACTTTGTAGACATAGGTTTATTGAGTAAAATGGTGAGGAAGTGGATGCATCAGAAAGTCAGAAAAGGAGAAAAAGCAGGCATAGGGGCATACTATGTAAATCATTCAAGGGAACTCTCCAAATGTCAATATGGCATTCAAGCCACAGGTCCACTAATTTACCCACCAACTCCTACCTGGTGACAAATTGTGCCCCTATGTAGTGTCACCAGATGGGAGGGAATAACAATCCTCCTGTAGTGAACAACCTCCAGAGGCCACTGGGGATGACCCTAGATTGCACCCATCTACCTCTGGACCTCTATCATCTGATGGGAAAGCAGGCCTAGAGGCATACAGTGTGCAGGTTGGAGAAGGATGGGGCTGATGGCATTGTGGGAATCACAGCATAGCCAAAGCAGATGCTTCAGAAAATGCTAAAATAAACTGACAGATATGAAACAAGCATCAAATAAATATAAAGAAAAGCTGGGGAGGGGGGACAAAAAGGCATTATTATTTGGAATATTTCTGAAGACTAGTCATCCAGGTACCTACTAGTGAAGTAAACAGTTGCTAGGTATGCCACTATGCCATTTATCATACTAGGAATATAAAATAAAATGCCCCTATTTCATGATATGCATGCAAGTGTGCAGTATATGTGTACCCATGGGGTGGGGTGGAGAATACAGAGGCAAGATGTCATATTTGATGTAATATCTCATAGGAAGATGTGCTTGTAGCCATGCTGACATGCTGTATGAGACAAGGTGAAATACATGCCATGAGGACTTAGACAGTGATACCAGTTATGTAGTGCATTCATGCCTGTGATAGTATGTGCTGTGCCAAAGACAGAGAATTAATTGCTTCCAGTACAGAAAACTATCAGTGGGATGAAACAGCTAAGTTTGAAATGACGTCCAGGTCAATACCCTAGTAACCTCCTATGATTCTGTGATAAGCTGGCATTTGCCAAATAACATAATAGAGTTTGCTATGCACAAAGAGGCAAACCAGGGATAGAGAACAAATGTGAGTAGTATGGCAAGTGAAGGTGGCACTGACAAAGCCATACAGCAGGGTGATGCATGGGAAACATGCTGACAAAAGTCTGGATGCTGTGATTACTGGTACAGTAATGAACCTATGATTACTGGTACAGTATCTGTGAGTGTAGTACTTGGGGTGTGTGTGTATTAAGGGGGCTAACTGGCCCAGTCCATAGGCATGCATAGAGTGGTCTTCTTGTCAACATCCCTCCATGGTGTTCCTGTTTGAATGTTGTGTCAATATACATTTTAGTCATACCCTCCTATGGACTGTGTACTTGGATAAAGTGTCTGTAGTAGTAGCATAATGTTGAGGCTGGGGAGACCACAGTAACACTGAGTCATTTTCATTGTATGCTGTGGATCCACAGGAATCTGACACAAACACATCTGTCTTATCTGCATCAGGGATAATTGTAGAGCAGGTTTATTATATGGACTTTGTAGCACTTTGGGTCATCTCTTTCCAACATCTGTAGTAGGGCATTTCATATTTCATATTTGCTTTGTGTTATCACCATTTATTGTGGGGTTGATAGCAGGTGTCCACATTCACATCTTGTGGGATATTTTATTGTAGGTCCATCCCTACATGTGGTCCACACACACACACACACACACACACACACACACACACACACACACACACACACACACACACACACACACACACACACATCTTCTGTGACTGTCAGCAATAGGAATAGCCTATTCTGTTGTATATTTGTATACAGTATATTTTGTATATTTACTAATGCAGTGGCTAACTCATACATATTTTCTTTGGTTCTCTTCAATAATTCCAGGATGTTACTGCAGTCAAAATCTGTGGCAGTGGCTCTCTCCACAAAAAATATATACATTTCTGACTCAATCTGTGATACTGTTTGCCCTCGGTTGCATCCATCATTGCCCTCATTTTAATAAGGTTGCTCATTTCCATTTAATTATACCACTATCTGAATGTTATGTAGGCTGCCTTATCTCTCAGCCTTCTGTGATCATGCTGGGTGTGTCTTTCTATCACTCCAACCTGATGAGCGGCTGCAGTTTGCCAACATCAGCTAAAACAAAGTGAATCATAGGTTCTTAGGTTCATAGGTTCATAGCTGTGGACTAAGCTAAGGACCACAAGGGCATTTTTAAGCCTAGCCATGCATCCCAACTCTGACAAGTTTTCATACCCTAGATAAGTGTAAGCAGCAACTTGGGAGATGAAAATTTACAAGCAGGACCCTGGGAAATGAACCATTTATATGCTGCCTATGTCCATTAGAGACACAGACACTAAATCAGGGATTAATTTCCTGTTCCCTGTCCAGTTGTCCAAGTTATATCTGAATTGGGTTAAGAAGGTACTCTGCTTCACATGAATGTGGAACCTGTTCCAGAGAAGGAGTGGTCTCTGGGATATACATCTGTCTCTCCAGCAGGTCCTATTTATATCACAGGTAAGGTTTAAGTCTTTAGAACAGGTAATTTTGGTGCTGTTTGTTTTGCGGATATGCAGGAGGTCCATCAGGGTGGGGTCTGACAGTGCCTTGTATGCCACTCATAGATGTCCTCTCAACACCCTGTAGGAGACAGAATACAGGGATAGGTCCATGAGGCTTTCTGCATAGGACATGTTACTTATGCCCTGTATTCTTTTAGTGAGGAACCTCTATAGACATTCCAAGTGTTGTATGCGCCTGTTCTCAGTGATAGGTTTGATGAATGCTGAATACAATGGAATAATGACCTCCTTGGACCTAGATGCCATACCTTTGTTTATAAGTTGCACAACAAAGAATGATTTCTTCATTACTATAGACACATGATGGTCAAAGGCTAGATTACTGCCTACGTGTCTCCTTAGGTCCCTGACTACTGGGTCGATTCTTAGGGGTGTCTTGTCAATATATTTATTGGGGTAGATGACTTCCCAAAGGATACTATTATGCATTTCTTAGCATATAGTTTTAGCCCATGGCTGTGACACCAGTTATTTGCCTGTGTCAGCCCGTCCCGGAGAACATTTGTGTCGGTGGGGGAGTCTGACTGCTCCTAATTTGCAATCATATGCAAATGTAGTCACCCAGATGTCACTAACATTGGCTTTGACTTTGGAGAACCAAAAAGGAGCAGTCCCAGTACCTATCCCTGTGGGACTGCGCTTGTGACTGGCCTCTTTGTAGAGGTGGATTCCCCATTTATAACTTCCTGGGTCCTATCTGTGAGTCAGCTGGCTATCCACCAGGTGACATAAGGCTTTATACCTAACCTTTTGAGTTTGTCAACCATGCCTGAGTTGGGTATTGTGTCAAATACCTTGGCCAGGTCAAGGTAGGCAGTGTGAACCATTCTGCCCTTATCTACTGTTTGGTAACCTTCTCAAAGAAGTCCACCAGGTTGAGTAGGCATGACCTGCCCTTGACAAAGCCAAACAGGGATGGGTTCAGTGTCTGGAAGTTTTCTTTGTCATTATTGATCATTTCCATGATAATTCTTTCCATGGCTTTGCATACGAGACTAATGAGTCTGTAGTTTCCAGGGTCTGTAGATGGCCGACCTTTGTGCAGGGGATGACTGTTGCTGTTCTTCTTTCATGAAGCATGAAGCCTGTTTGGAGGCTATAGTTTAATACCAATTCCAGATGGCCCAATAGGTCATGTTTCATGCTATTTAGAATACATCCTGGGACATTGTTTGGGCCCACTGATGCAGTGTTCTTGGCCTTAAAGAGAGCATTAAGGATCTACTGACTAGTGATAGTAGGGGATAATTATATTTGATGGTATTTCCTGTTGGAAGGATAAGAGGGAGAGAGGGGTAAAGTTATAGCTGAATGTCTCAGGTTTGCTATATCTTCTGGCTCAGTATAGGTGGCTCCATTACCAATGAGCTCCACACACAACTGTGCATTGCCTTTGAGGTTGCAGACATAAGTAAATAATGCCTTGTGGTTGTTCTTGGCCTGGGAGGCCAACTTTACCTCAAATTTGGCTTTGATAGACTTTATTTGTTCTCTTGGTTGTTTTTTTAGTTTGCTGAGAATTCGTTTATCCTCCTGGGTGCTGCACCTCTCACATTTTGCCATGATTTTCTTCCTTTTGTTAAACAGCCTATTGATAATGGGATTCCACCAGGGTGGCTTGTTTTTTGAGTTAGTTATGTTCTTCTTACTGATGGACACAGTTGCCTCTATACAACTATTAACCTGCATGTATAGGGTTTCTGTGAACAGTTCTGTGTTGGCAGCAGTGTTCTCATCTTTATAGAGACTTGAATTTTGCCAGATTATCACTTAATAGTGGGATGTTAGCCTTTAAGTAGTTCCTGAACACTCCAGGGTTAGCTGGGGTTTCACAATTTATTTTTACTTCAAAGGAGACAATTTTGTGGTCTGACCATACCAGAGAAGACATTACACTATGGGATGTGCTGCACTCCGCCTCAGTGAGGACAAGATCCAGTGTGTTTGCACACCTGGCTGGTGTATTGACAATCTAGTTCAGGGAGTTTCTGTTTACAAAATCCAGGAATCTCTGTGCCTGCCTGCTTTCTGGGGATTTCAGAGTGAGAGGTGTGTGTGTGCGTGTGTGTGTGGGATTTCAGAGTGAGAGGTGTGTGTGTGTGTGTGTGTGTGTGTGTGTGGGATTTCAGAGTGAGAGGTGTGTGTGTGTGTGTGTGTGTGTGTGTGTGTGTGTGTGTGTGTGTGTGTGTGTGTGTGTGTGTGTGTGGGATTTCAGAGTGAGAGGTGTGTGTGTGTGTGTGGGGGGGGGATTTCAGAGTGAGAGATGTGTGTGTGTGTGGGATTTCAGAGTGAGAGGTGTGCGTGTGTAATGTTGCAGGTTTTTCCCTCATACTTGTTCTGTTCCTCATAAAATCTGTGGTTTCTGTATTTGTGTACTTGCAAAGCCAGTGGTAGCATTGTTGCCTGACAGCTACATGTTCTCTGGTTTGATTCTTTGCTGGGGTGCCTTACCTTCTCTGTGGAATCTATATGCCCTCTCTGTTTTTGTTTCCTCCCATCTTACAAAAACATGTCTGTCTGGAGTTTCTCCCTGGGCCTCTGCTAAAAATTAGCTTTTGTTCCAAGTCAGACTTTCCTGGTTAACAAATGTTAAAAAAAATGACACTCATTTGAATATCAGACTTCATATTCTTCAGAAAGTGCATGGTAACACAAGCGTTTATTCTAGCAATTTTCTAAGTGTATAAGATGGATATTTGAAATTTATCCCTATCTTTGGGACTGTATTCCCCCCATTATTGGCTTCATCCAGGTTTTGTGCTAAGGTTGAGAGCTATGGTAAGAACTGAATTCACTGAATAAGATTGGGGGCTATATTCCCCCATTACTGGCTTTGTCCGGGTGTTTTTTGCTGAGTTTGAGAGCTGTGGTGAGAACTGAATTCACTGAATGTTTGGGGGCTGTATTCACCCAATATTGGCTTTGTTCAGGTGTTTTGTGCCCATTATTGGCTTTGTTCAGGTGTTTTGTGCTAAGAGGTTGACAGCTGTGCTATGTTGAGAACTGAATTCACTAAATGGTAGCCATTTAAGTTTCAGTCTTCCTCTTTCACAAAACAGCTGATTTGGCATAGTGGTATGTTGCTCTGACTGTTTTGCACAGGGTCCCCTGGGTTCAAGACGTGGCAGTGAAATGTATGGTGGTAACGCAGCATTTTATTCTAGCAACTTTCCAACATTATACAAGCAATGTTTAAAATGTGTCCCTGGGTTTTGGCTTTTTGCCCCCCCCCAATACATTTTGTCTTTTTCCAGATTTCTTGTGCTGCAAAGTTCAGAGATACAGCTGAGTGTCAAGTAGATTTTACAAGGAGCTGACAGCTGCAGGGGAGCAAAAGTTTAGTGCTGCTTATGCTTAGTCTGCTTGTATTGTTAATAGCACAACAGGTAGTGCACTTGCTTTTGATGCTGAAGGCTGTGGGTTCTACTCCCACAGTAGGTAGATGCATTGCTGATACTGTACTGTGTTGTAAAGGGGGTGGATGCTGCAGTCCTTTTTGGCAAAGATACCTAGTAACTATGAACCTGTTACCAGTTTGCTATCCATTCCCTATTGCGGTATTACTAGCTTATCATGTTTTTAATGCATGCAACAAAGGCAATTTATTCTTCAAGGGCAACAGGCACTTTATTTGTAGATGAAACAATGACATATAAAGTTGTTTGCTAGCAGCAACCTCTTTATTAGTTACAGATTTCTTTAATGTGGATTTTACTACTTCAGAGATTGTGCATATTTACTTATACTGGTGGACTATAGAAGGTTGAGTAGACTTTTTATGATGGAAATGTTCTGAATTGGGCACTTTTGTCATTGGTGTATGCATTTTGTTTCATTGTTTACTGGAAAAATGTTCAAAACAATGCACTTAAAATGCCCTCTAACTACTGTACTATATTGTACAAGGAATATAATGTAATACAGTCAGGAAGGTGTATCAAAGAGCATGTGTATGTTTCATGTTCAAGGGGCCTACGATTTTGAAGACAGCCCAGAGTTAATATTTATCTGCCACTGGCAAAATGTATTTTCTTTGAATGTGGGTTTCAATGCTGTTTTAAAGCATGTGAGTTTCAAGGGCAGAGACGTTTTAATGTTAAGTCTATTTTCATTGTGAGACTGCATTGCTTTGTTTAACAGATATCTATTAGGGTTTGTGCTGTAAAATGCAAAATAAAACTTTCAAATGAAATCTAAATCATTGCAGAAGTAAATCAGTATGCACATTACAGTGTTTATGGTAAATGGGGCAAAATAACCAAGGAATGGGACATTGGAATGGCTGCAGGGGGGAGGCTCCATTCGACCATGATTTTGTGGGGGGGGGGGGTTGCAAACTCAGACAGCCCCGGTTGAACTATACCTCTCAGTTGTCTATATTTTGCAGACTGAATAGATATTTACTTCTTATTTTTGGTTTGTTCCTCATACAATGAAGTCACTAAATGACAGACATTGAGTTTCAGATGTCATAGCCTTCAGAAGAATGCATGCTAATGCAAGACCTGTTCTATCAACTGTCTTAAGTTTATACAAGGGCAATTTTAGTAGCGTTTGTATGTTCCCCCAATATATTTGGCCTTGTCCAGATTTCCTGCATTAAGAGGTTGAGAGGTATGTACAAATCGCTTTGTAGAATTAGGAATATCCAAACCTCTCCATTGTCCCCAATTTTGGCTCAGTGTTGCTCTCCCCTAATAATCCTTCCTCAAAATGGCAATTTTGGAAGAAAATGTGATTGACGTCTCCTAGAATAATGGTGTTGGCTTAATGCATAGGGACACCATATTAGTTAGGTAGGAGATATGGACTGATGGGGTACATAGAGGGGACCTATAGTTAGGTATGACACAGTAAGGAGTTTTGTTAATGCTAAGTTGGATGCAGAGGAATTCCACGTCATTATCTCACCTAGCAAGTCTGGAGATGATGAAATGTTGTTTAAGAATATGTAGACACCATCACCTTTTCATCTCAGGTGATAGGCCTGAACTTGTGGCAGGTATTGAAATCCTGCATTAAAGGAGTGCTGTCATCGGTCTTGAACTAGGTCTCTGTGAGGCATATATAGATGTTTTCCAGGGAAGCAGTGCTTGTAAGGAGTGGACTGTTTAGCTTAGGCTCTGAAAAGGAAATTGGTTATTTTCTAATTCATGTAGCTATAAAATTCAGTATAAAAACTGTAAAAGTTTCTGAATGCAAACACACTATTAAAGCAGCATCATGGTAGGGAGTACTGCAGTACAGAGATATTCAACTATATACATAGCCATGAGTTCCTTTATACCTTTCTGCCAAAAACACACACACACCATGGTCACACAGTTTACAGTTGTTGTAACTTCCTTTATACCTTTCTGTCAAAAACAAACACACACCATGGTCACAGAGTTTACAGTTGTTGTAACTTTGAAAAAATCTATTTATGTATTTCTTGCACTAAGAAGTTGAGGTGTGTGTGTGTGTATGCGTGTGTGTGTGTATATATGTGTGTGTGTGTGTGTTTCAGAGAGAGAGAAATGCCCTAGCAGGTGGAATTTATTTTCAAGTGCATTTTCAAGGAATTGTGAGCTTCAAGGGAAGCAAAGGTTACTGCTGCTCATGCTAAGTCTGCTTAAAATGTGCAACTGTTTTGTTTAGCAAATGGTATCATTATTGTGGTATAGAATTTTAAAGCAGTGTTAGCACAGCAGGTAGCATACTTGCATTTGATGCAAAGGGCTGTAGGTTCTATTCATACAGCATGTACATTTGTATTTTAAGGGGGGTATGGTACTGCAGTTCTTAGTATGTCCTCCTTTGGATGAGACACCTAATAACTATGAACCTGTTTTTCAGCCTGCCACCCATTCCCTATTGCAATATACCAACTTACCATTCATTTTAATGTAGCACAGGCAATTTATTCTTCAAGGGCAACAGACATTGAATTTGTAAATGAAACACTGAAATAAAGTTTTTTTCTAGCAACAACCTCTTCATTGGTTTCAGATCTCTTTAATGTGGAATTATTCAGATGACTTATACTTCTGCAGAGATTCTGCATTGATTGATATTGGTGGATTGTATGACAGAAGTTTGAGTGGCCCTTTATGGTTGAAATGTTCTGAATTGGGCAGGTTGTCATTATTGGTTCATATTTGTTTCGTTGCTTAAAGGAAAAATGCTCAGAACTATAAATTTAAAACACACTATCTAACAAGTGGTGCTGTATTATACAAGGGATATAATTAAATTATTATGTAGTATAATTTAACAGTCAGGAAGGTGAATCAAAGAACTTTTGCATGGCTCTAAAAATGTGTGCAAGGAGCCTATCAAAGGTAGAGAAGTTTTAATGCTAAGTCTGTTTTCATTGTAAGACTATTGCTTTGTTTAGGTTTAATAAATGTCTATCAGTGTTTGTGCTATAAAATTTGAAATAAAAGTTGTAAATTAAATCCAGATATCTGTAATAATTGTAGAAGTAAAGCATAAAACAGTATGCACACTGAGAGATTTGAACAGTGTCTATGACAAATGGGGAGAAATAGCCAAGTAATGGGACACTGGAATAGCTGCGTGGGCGGGGGTGGGACTGAGTGGGTGGGGCAACATAGGGGGTGGGGCTTGGGTTTACACCCCCCTGCAAAAAATCCTGCGGGCTCCCTTGGTACCCACCCATTTGTCAAGCTAGAATGGGGAGATCAATACCTTATATTGCTTGGCATGCAAAGGAAGTTTGTTCTATAGACAGGAGATTCATTGGGTGAGGAATCTTTCTGTCTTAGTCTTGTTTATGCTGCAATGAAGGTTGAGTTTACCAGCATTTCCATGGTGCAGTAAATCTAGTAGGACAGAATTTTTCAAAAGCAGGGAAGATCATCACATAGAAACCAGTATGTGACAGAGAAAAGTGACAGTAAGACACAATGGGAAATATCACACAGATCAAAAAATACAAAACATAGTTAACAAGCAATGGTTAAATAGTAATTTAAACACCTGTTAGTTATGATAACAGATAAGCCATATACTGTCTGCAGAAATAGAACAGAGTAGCTGACAAATGCAATTATGTTAACTGCAATTAATACTAATGTCAATAATGTGCAAATATAAAGATACAGTTCAAAATAATAGGCAATATATGGCTATAGACTAAGTATAAGGCAAGGTGATCCTTCTACTGTGGTAAAGAAATATTCCACTACAAAGAAAAATGATCCTTCACTGCCAGTCTAAATACATCTGTATGGGATACATCTTAAAGAAAAGAAGAGTCCGCTACACACCTTGCATGATTAAGGATGGTATCATACATTACCATAACTGTTGATTTATAAATATGGATTAAGCATCTAGTCAAGGATTTAAAGTTCACAATGAAGTTTGTGCTAGGTAACAATATTGGCAGAAGGCAATCATTTGAGCATGTGAAGTCACTTATAGGGAAAATTTAACTAACTTAAGGACAGCTGCTGGTTAAACTGAAGGAATTTTAATCTACAAAGGGATGTGCAATGGCGGATTCTATCATGATGATGATGATGATGATGAGCAGTAAATTCAGATCTCCTGTTATAGCCTTGCTGAAATGTGCATAAGATTGGGGTTTACATTTATGAATAACTGTCAAGAATATTTAGGAAAAGGGAAACAACTGCATAGATGCAGTGAATAGTCTAGTACTAGGGAGCAGAAATGACTTAACTCTGAATAATAACATTGGTGTAAGACAGAATTTGTTTGCTTATCAAATATTATTTTATTGCCTTTTATTACAACATTGACATACTGTATGGCTAAATTGTCATGAGAGTTGATATTAAGTCATACGGTTGCAGAAGAAATAATGTATTTTCTTACTAATAGTGGTCATGGCTTTTGTTTTGTGAGTAATGAGATATAATCCTGTTTAACAAAACTGCCTATACAGAAATGAAGCTATGCTTTAACTTAGTATTGACCAAATATAATTAATTTTTTTGCAAGGAGGATAGTTGTATCATCAAAGTTTTTAATCTCCACTGTGTCTAGCCATGTCATTCATAAAAATCTAGAGGAGAAGTGGTCCTAATATTAAGCCTTGAAGGACACTGATTGCCACTGCCAGAGAGAGAGAGAGATGGCATTATTCCGTCTAACTACTTTGTGTCTGATTTTCTACGCAGCCAATGAAGCTCTTGAAGGCACTAAATGGTAAGTCAGCATCAGTTAGGGATTTAAAAGCATTCAATGACTGACTGTATCAAATGCCTTTTGCAGATGCAAAAAAATGAAATGTGCTACCTTGCCTAAGTATAAAAAGCTGCACATTAAGTCTGGAGCAGCTAGAAGGCAGTAGCCATTCGATGTGCAAATCTAAACCCATGTTGCATTTCAGATTTAAAGTTGTTAATTACATGGTGAAGAAACTGTGAATGTTCACATTTTTCAAATAATTGTTGATAATGGGGATAGAAGGACATAGCTATTTAGAGCTGTAGCCTTTGGCCAGTGGAACAAAGAGTATTTTTTTCTAGACTAAGGGATCTGTTCAATGGTACAGTGAGTGTTTTTTTCCCCATACTGAAGGTGCAAGTCCTTCCTTGATGGAGCAGTTATTAAAAACTGACACTGGATACACAATGGCACATTTGCAGACAACTTTAAAAAAATCAAATATTTATATGTATAAAGATATCAGCACTGTCTTAAGTTTTTCAAGCAATTTTCATACCATACTTAATTTCTAAATTATGGAAACACATTGTCACATGTATAGAATCTAGGAAGCAGGAACATGAGACTAGAGTGGGGCAGAGTGAGTGGGCTTGGTGGGATACAGGAATTACTCAACCATGATCTAACAATCTCTCAGCTGTTGTTAGATTCTGTCACTGAAACAAATTAAGGAAGTTCGCAAATCAAATCCTCTTTAAAGCCATGCTGCTCTGAGTAGGGATGATGGTGCTGCAGCTATATAAGAACGCACACAATCTCACAATATGTATACGTTGGGAAGGGATAGAGATGGCATGATTTTGATCCACAATAAATGGTTTGTGTGTTGGAAAATCGGAGTCACAGAGGCAGATTTTCAGGGATCTGAGAAAATGTGAGCAATGGGAAATGTAGGATGAAAGGCAAATAGCAAAGACATGACCATACACTTTTAAGAAGTTAGTAATCAGACCACCTGCAGCTGGAGGTGTTTGGTGCTATAATTCACTAAGGGTAGAGGAAAGTCATTTATTTATAGGCTGTTCTTTTGGAAGTAAAAATTTTAGCACAAATGTCATTACATGAGATAGATAATATACAGTAGAGGACTGGGAAAATCTGAAGAAATTGTGGGGAAATGATAATGTGAATACTGAGACAGAGGCAAAATAAAACTTGCTGCTGTTAAAATGTTCTTTTTCTTTAAAACAATAATAATAAGAGGGTATTTTTGTGTACTTCTGTCCAATATTATGCAATAATTGTATGAGGTTGTGTTGGTATTTTTCAATATATTACAAAACATTCTGCTCTAGGTTTTGGAGTGGGTTTGCAGTGGTTTTTAATGCAATATGGTCTTGGCAGAACTGTGAGCAGTCAGGTCTGCAACGGAAACTACTTGTAAGTTAATCTACCAAGCTGAAATGTGGAGGCCATAGGAAGGCATGAAATAAACACACACAAATAACTGTCTCTTCATTAGACTTTTGCACATGCTTGATGAACTCCTGTCAGTCACATGACTCACAAACAAAGACTGCTTGCATTTGTAAGGGTATACTGTACCACATACCAAATCTGTGATGTCTCCTTTTTATAAGAACAATGATGACCCTTTATATCTGTACCATACATGCAACTATACATTTATTATAATAATATTATCTTTATCACTGCAGCTACTGAGTCAGAGGACTATTTACATATTATAGAACCCCCCCCTCGTAAACTTAACTTTATGTATTTAAAAAATTGGTCTCTTGCTCATTTTACAATAGAGAGGGTATTAGCGACTGTCCGGTTTCAGTCCAACACCACTCTTACTGGCAACAGCATGGGAGGTAGATTGCAAGAGTTCAGCAGACAGTTCCCTGGTTGGTTTTAAATCTGATACGGTATCTGCAGATATGATTGTGCATGAACATTTGTTCACTGAAAGCTTCAGTCTCTGACAGGTCCTTAATGAATACATTCACCTGATTCTCTGGTGCAAACATTTGCCCTGGTAGTTTCAACAACATCTATGGTTTCTTTTATACAGCTGCAAGTCATCACTCTGCAATGTATAAGATTTCAGGTTAAGGTACTGCATAAAAACAGTTGCTTGTATCTGCAGCTACTGACCAAGACTCTGACCCAACATCATTCTGACCTTTTTTTACAATAATAATAAGTTATTTGCACCTCTGTTAAAACTGTTTTTCTATTTCAGCTGCCTTCTGTGTGGAAGCTTTACTGCAGGCATTTTGCTTTCAGGCACCAGAAGTGAAAATGATATAGGAAGCCATGTTCTCAGCGTTCTCACCATCAGTACTAGAGCTGCTGCAAGCTGTATGCCATGTACTGCTGTATTGCTATACCATTGTGCTAATAACATTGTGCATCAGTCTATTTTACCTGATACATTACATTTGTTGAGAATATTCTTTATAGTTTAAAATTTAAAGTAAATTTGCCTAGAAGAATGTGAGGACATTGTATATCATATAACATGCTCAAATTCCAATGCACTGAGAACTTTTTTGAATTATCATCATGCAATCTGTTGTCTGTCACTTGTCATGACTTATTTTAGTATGCCATGCCCCGAGAACCCTTTAAGCTGAATGACCTCCAGATATTTAGAGTAACAACCTCCAGATTTGTAGAATAATGAACACAAATTAGAAAGATAGGGTTGTAGCACTGGAAGCTATTCCATTATATCAGTCATGGCAGTGTTGGAAATTAATGTGGAATTAGTTCATGTTTCTGGTTTTCATTCCCATACATGCAACAAAGACTGTAGTCTGGCATCATCTGCTCTGTTTGCATCATGTTAGCTCAATACATATCACCTCTGTTGCTGTTTTTATACTTTAATGTTCCAGGTCTTCAGTATTTAACATCTTATCTGATACAGAGCAATAATTTTTATCACTTTTAAACAAAAAAAACTTGTATGTGGGTCACTTCTCACAGCACATATAATGCGGCTTAATTACTGGATAAACTTGCTTCCCATTGTCTATACAATTCTTAACATGATAGTTTCTCTTAATAACTGTACTCCTGTGTCATCCCTTGTAGCAGTGTAAAAGAAAACTATTTTTATCAAGACCCACAGAACTTTTAATTTCTAACTCATCTTCCAGGAAAATTTTCCTTATATTTATTTAGACTCTACCCGATGTATCAGTGACGTGTGTCCATTTTCTTGGTTTGTATTATACTTCCACATCATATTTTTTTGAGGAAATAACATTTAATATACTCTGGTTGTTTGATTATATATTATTTATTGAAAATATTCTGTAATAGTTTGGGATCTGTTGAGATTTACTATCTTAATATGTTTCCTGTAACATAAATCATAAAATATCTGACAACAAAAAGTATGGCTAGTGTGATAAACTGAGGAGCTGCCAGCCAAGCTAGACAACATTCTGTAAATAATTCCATGTCATTGTGAATATTAATATGATCCACAGGCTTATCTTACAAATCTAAGAAAACTGTGTTATGTGCTGAGCTTCAAAAATGTAACCACAGTGTACCCTGCTGGAAAACAGCAGGAATGTGTATAAACGCTATGCTGATGTAATGTAATTGGGACATACAGAGTTAACTTGCAAACTCTTTGAAAATGAGTAAAGACGTTTACGACTCTGTGTGATCTCAAGCTAAGAGACAGGATTTCTGAGCTAGGAGTTTCTTTCTACTGTCTTAAGACAGAGGTAATTTCTAGGTTTCACATGTAAAGTGTCTTTTATTGCTCTGTGACTTCCTGACAGCTGAAGATCATAAAGAAATGTTAAATGTTAAGTCTCTGTTTGCCTGGGAGCTAAATCAGAAGTGACAAGAATGACGTAATCTGAAATGACACAGCAGTAATGTGTATTATCAATTTAAGAACTATCTCAGAAAGAAAGAGGGCATTTTGTATTTTGTTGTGAAGCTGACAACAATTCACCAGCACTTTGCTTTGCTCTGTAAGTAAGACTTAGATCTTAGTATTTCTCTTGGAGATAGATAGGAATATAGCAAGATTAGTCTAGCTGTTTTCTATATTTATGTCAAACTGTACTACAATGTTGTTTTAAAGTATTTCTGAACTCTCTAATTTCACTGTGTTGAATTAATAAGTATTGAATTGTGTTTTTATTATTTATTATTAAATATTTTTAAACCTTTTAACTGTGGGGCTTTTGTGTAGAGATATTTAGGCTCTTAGAGTACTTGCATGTATCTGGTGATACTGTGCAAGCCACTCCAGTAGCCTTAGCCCTGGGTCACACTTACTATTTGGATAACAGTAACATTACACAGTAGAATTGGTCACCCTTTGGGAAGGGCCTTATTAGTAGTAGATAAGAGTAGTTGGTGGCAGTGATTACTACCTTATAGCCTGGGCAGAAGGGGGCATAGTTAGTGAACCTGTGCCAGCCTTCCCCAGGAGAGTCTGTGTGTGTGTATATAAATTAAATCACAAAGTGTGTATGTGTCAGCTACTTGGGCAGGGACATGAAGCACTGGTTGGACAGAGAGGGTACTGGAGGTTTTGGCTTGACTACTCGGCTGAGATCTGAACCCTATAGCTGTATCAGTGGGGTGTCTTATTGGGGATCTAGAGAGAAAGGGATAAACCAGCCCCAGACTGACGGTGATCTCTGTGTGCTCTTAAGGGAACTTGTACTTTACTGTGTGTGTACTTATTATCCTCCCAATGTGCACGCCCCTCACTGGTGTTAGTGGTGAGGATTGAAGCTACTTGATTACTGTGCCACTGCATGGTCATCACAGCTATCATTTATTTATCTGTCTGTATTTACTTGGTCTGTGGGTATATGTTAAGGGCCCTGGCATAATGGTTAAGGCCTTTGCCTCACAGATACAAGGTACAAGGTTTGATTCTGACTTTGGATTTTGGCTAGGCTTGTAATAATCTGCAGATTGATTGCCTACTACTTTAGGGAGTTGGGAATTGGCATAATGGTTAAGGTGTTTATCTCACAGACAAGAAGTATAGGGTTTGATTCTCACCTAGTTTAAAATGGTCCAAAAGAGCAGCTAGCCTAGTACATACATATAAGCCCAAGTGGGGACTTAACCAAAGAAGTTAAGGTATGATAATCTTTCACTCTTTCAAAACAATACCCACATCAACACATACAGCCACATCCCATGGAGCTCTACTTCTAAATTCATAAGACAAGCCACCAGACAATCCACCATTCTTGTCATTGGAGACTCCATTGTGAGACACACTGATGTCCCTCTCACCAGTCTGAGTAAGTAGAAAGTCTTAGTCAGTTGCTTATCAGAGGCCAGGAACCACCACATTATGCACACATTCAAGTCATTGGACCACAAATACCAGTCTGACTCAGTTATAATCCATGTGGGAGTAAATGAGTTGAGATGTACCTCCCTAGACTATATAAACAGGGAGACATTGTGGACTTCTCAGAATATGTGGCCCAAGCTGCTATGAGCTTAGCATTAAGCAGCATTTTACCTTCTCCAAGGATGATGTCACAATATGAACAGAATGTGACTGACTTTAATAATTGTCTTAGTTTCTGGTGTCATTCTTGGGGGGTACAATATTTGTCAGCATGGAAGGAGATGATCAACAGATCACACTACTTTGCCAGCATCTTTTCCCTCTAGGCTTTCAGATATTAGCTAAAGCATTGTCCTTCCCCATAGTGCCTTTTTAGGCAATACCAAACCATGAAAATCTAAAGCTGTTACTGCTCAATGCTAGGAGTCTAAACAAAAAATTCCACTCCTTAAAAGCTCTCCTCACCCTAGAGAATGTTGAGATCTGTGTGATCACTGAGACATGGTTTAGAGCTGTGGAGAGCACACCAGCAGTGCAAGGCTATAAGGCCTTTCATACATTTAGACCAGCTACTACACAACAGGGACTAAAGGTAGAGGTATCCTGATTTGCATCAAAATAAATATACCTCAAGGTTGGTCAGATAGGATGAGCCACTTGAGCATGTCCACATTCAAATCACCATAAGCAAAATCCCACACCCCTTCCTTGCAAGCTATAGGTCTCTCTAGGACCCAGGAAACCCATAACTTGGATGTAAATGTATTGGAAACAATAATCATCCAACCCAATACCATATTCATGGGTGACTTTAATTACCCCTCCATTAACTGGGAATCACATAGGACAACAAATGTACAGGCACAAAGATTCCTAAATTTTGTAAATACAAAGTCCCTGGACCAGATCATTACTACACCAACCAGGGGTGCAAACATACTGTATCTGGTCCTCAGGAACTACTCTAAGACTAACTTCCTACTATTATGTAATAACCTGACTTTCAAGTCACCATAAACCCTAAGAAAACTGCCGCCTATGCAGAACTGTTCATGGAAACCCTATACAAACATACTAACAGCTGCATAGAGGCAGTTGTACCCACCTGGAAGAAGAACAGAACTAACTCAAAAAACAAGCCACCCTGGTAGAATCACAACATCAATAGGCTGCAAAAAAGAAGGAAGAAATCATGATAAAAATTAGGAGATGTAGCAGCCAGCGGAATAAAAGCTTAAACAATTCAGAGTACAAATAAAGTCTACCAAAGCCATATTTGAAGTAAATTTGGCCTCTCAGGCCAAGAACAACCACATGGCATTTTTAGCTATGTGCACAACCTCAAAGGCAATACACAATTGTGTGCAGAGCTCATTGTTAATAGAGCCACCTATACTGAGCCTGTCCTGTACTGAGGGATCTGAATGAAGAGATGAAAAGTCCACAAGCAAAGGAGAGTAGTAGTGCTGAAATTGAATTCATCCTCAAGTCTTGGTGAGTACCTTCGTGAGGTGGACCCTGTTTTTTTACAAAATTTCACCAAGGCGACACTGATATATAGACTGTATTTATATAGCATATATCATGGACAGAAGTAGGTTAAAAACTAATAAAGATAGCTGGGTGCACAAGACTCAGGATTAAAAAGTGCCCAATCCTGGTAGGCGCACTGGTGCCAGGACTGGAAAAGATGACAGTGTAGAATCCTCAAAATACGGAAACATTCCTACAATGGGGCCAGGCCAGGTCCAGGGGAAGGATGGCCCCCCTGTTGAAGAAGGAAGTAGCAGTCCACAAAAATCACAAAAACTGATAGGCCAAAGAAGAGCCATAAAGACGATAAAGGGGACTATTGAGGATAAGAAAGAAATTATGTATTGTTACTATTATGCAAAAAGCCCAGAATTTCCAGACACAAGATATACAAAATGATTAAGAGAGAAATTAGAGGAAAGAAAAATACTTCTGAAAGAAAAACTGTCAGAAGCTTCAAATGAAAATTTCTGTTCATTGATACAATAAATTTGTGAAAAACAGTATATAGATCAAGAAAATTTCCCTGTTTGGAAAAAGAAGCATCTGAGTAAGTGCGAAAATATAAACAACAAAACTAAGAGATATTTGAAAAGTATAAAAAAGAAATATAGACATGGGAAAAAAGAGAGATTTGATATGGTGCATTATTTATGCAAAGGAGAAAGCCAAATTAATCAATGTGAAGAAGGCAGCCTCAAAGATATTCGAAGAGAAATACATGCAAAGGTATCCAGATATGGAAAATTTCACAATAGAAAAAATAACATCACAAAGAAGGAATGTAGAAAGGAAGATTAGTAAAGCAGGAGTTAAAAAAATAGAAGTTGAAGTTATGGAGTGCCTGCAAAGTGAATGATTTGGTATAGAAGGCCTAGCACAGGTTACATCACAGCAGGATGGAGTGAGTCCCCAAAGTAGGGAGAAACAGGAAGACCAAGAAACATCTAAAGAAGACATATGGACATGGGAAAGAAAAAGAGATTTAATATGGTGTCATATTTATGCAAAGGAGAAAGCAAAACTAAGCAATACAAAAAGAGCAGCACCAAAGATATTTGAAGAGAAATACAGGCATAGGAATCCAGACATGGACAACTTTACAATACAAAAAATAAGAAGACAAAGAGGAAAAGTAGAAAAAGAGATTAGTAATGGAAAAGTTAAAGAAATAAAAACTGAGGTCATAGAGTACCTGCAAAGTGAAGGATTCAGTGTAGAAAATCTAATTCAGAAAGCACCACAACAGCATATAGAAATGGATATCTAAATAAAGGGGAAATCAGTGGAACAGGAAGCAATTGGTCAGGTGCCATATGAAAATAATTTGGAGCCTTCCACAGGAAACCAGTTTAAACATTCACCTAAAGCTAGACAGCAAGAGAAGGAACAGGAAACTGTGGAAACTGATGCAGTCAATGTTAAGGAGTGATAGGCCAGTGAGTTCCCATATGATAGAGCAACGGATGACACAGGATGAAGTTGAAGAGAATGTGCCACAGGAAGATGCTATTGAATCTTCTACAGAATGCCCACAGGAATTGGAAAATAAGGGATGTGTCCTTAGTTTGGAAGAAAATAAGCTAAGAGAAGAGTTGCTTGATTTAATAGATATAGACAACTATATCAAGATCAATGAAAGAAATAGATTGCAGAAGGTTAATAAAACCCAAAACGTCATAAGTTTGATAAAATAAATGAACACAGTAATTAGGACTGTTCATAGAGACCCATGTAATATAACAGAAGTAAGCAGGATATATTACTGGGCAGCTAAATTAATGACTTATAAAGTTCTACCACAAGAACACTGGGTAGTGAGGGAAAGGAAGGGGAGAAATCGAATACCATAATGGAAATATCGAATAGAGAAAACTATATAGCAGTTAAGATAAGAAGTGTCACTGTTAGAAGACTGTAGAAGAGGGAACAGATCAACAAAAATACTAAGAAAAATAGATGTGAGAAAAGCAATGCACAGTATTAGAACAGACCAGGATCTATCATGCACTAATGCAAATAACAAACTAAAAATTTCAGCACGGGTGGAAAAACTTAGAAGCTACAAAAATAAATATAAAGGAAAGTACAAAATAAGCAATTTATTGATGATCCAAAAAAGTTTTATAGAGAATTGGGAAATAAGGTAAAAGGAATTGAAAGACCGTAAAAAAAACAAAGAAATAGATACATTTTGGAGAAGTATCTATGAAGATCCTGTGGAACATAACAAAGATGCTAAATGGATAGAAGAAGTTAAAGAAAGAATAAGAGGTTCAAAGATACAGGATATGAAATGGGATGAAGTAACAGTCAGAGAGATTGAAACAAAGTTAATAAAAGCCTCTAATTGGAACAACCCAGGCCCAGATGCAGTGCTTAATTTTTGGCTGAAGGTATTAACATCTTTGCATGAAGATTTAGCCATGAGTAAGAACTATTTATACTCACACCCCATACAGACATCAACCTGGCTAACAATAGGAGAAACAATGCTCCTACTTAAGAGTGAACCTGCAAACTACCCTAAAAATTATAGACCAATAACTTGCCTTCCGAAGAAGTATAAGTTATACACGAGAATTGATGCTGATAGAATTTATAGTCATTTAGAAGAAAACTCAATTATGGCAGTAGAACAAAAGGGCAATAAAAGAAAGTCATATGGAACAAAGGATCATTTGTTGTTAAATAAAGTCATAGTGGAGAACTGCAAAACGGGGAAGAATCTAAGTATGGTATGGATTGACTACAAAAAAATATTTGATAGTGTCCCACATTCATGAATAAAAGAGTGTTTAAAATGTATAAGATACACCCTACACTGATCAACTACATTACAGTGATCAGGAAACAGTGCAGACCACTTTGCAATTAAGCCATGATAAAGGACAAATTATTATCCCAGGGATAAAAATTCAAAGGGGGATATTCCAAGGTGACTCTCTGTCACCGCTGCTATTCTGCCTTGCCCTTAACCCATTAAGCTGTCTACTTAACAGCTTAGGCTATGGTTATAATTTGGCTCCTCGAAAACAACAAAGTGTAAAGACTTCTCATCTTTCCTTTGTCAATAATTTAAAACTGTATAGCTCATCAGATGAAGAACTAAAAGCACAACTGCAAGTTGTCAAAACTTTTTCAGATTATATAAGAATATCATTTGGTCTTGATAAATGTGCAAAAGCAACCTTTAAAGCAGGAAAACTGCAATGTCAGGAAAACATCAGTTTGGGATAAGAATGTGATATAAAAGAACTTGAGCAAGGGGTAATGTATAAATACTTGGGAACTGATGAAGGATCAACAATAAAACAGGAACAAATGCAAATAAAACTTAGTAAGGAATATTTCAGAAGACTTAAATTAATCCTGAAAACAACACTGACATCTAGGAACAAAATCCAAGCTATAAACCAATTTGCTCTTCCTGTCCTAACTTACAGTTTTGGAGTGATTGACTGGCCCCAAAACATATTGTATAGATTAGATAGGAAAACAAGAAGGGTGCTTCATGCTCACCAAATGATTTATAAAAATCAGTGCATACCAAGATTATATATTCTCCATTCTGAAGGAGGGACAGGCCTCCTTGAAAATAATTATATGTATAGATCTGCAATCGTGGAACTCCACACATATCTGCTGACTTCACATGACCGAAACATAGTGAAAGCTTTGAAACATAAGGAGAATAAATCTAAGATGACTTCTCTGCTTAATTTGGCAGAAGCATATCGGCATCAAGCAGGAATGGAAGCAAACCAGAAGTGGATAAAAATCAGGCAGCAACTGAATATGCCAAAAAAATGAAAGAATATAAGGTGAAGGACCAGATGAGAAGGCAAGAAATGTGGGAAAAGCATAAATATAGTTGCAGGTACAGAAAACTTCTGGTAGAACCTCATGTTGATCAAAAACGAACACAGGAATGGTTAAGGAGAGGTGGATTCAAACCAAGAGATGAAAGGTTAATATTGGCAGCCCAAGACAGTGGGCTATGTACATGTTGGTTTACAAAGTCCATTGAACATGTGGGAGAAACAGACAAATGTAGGTTTTGTAAAACCGGATTGGAAACAGTTGCACACTTTGTTGCAGGTTGTGACATACTAATGGCAGAAGGACTGTATACTGAAAGACATAATAATGTGTCAAGATTGTTGCACTGGGGATTGTGCAAACATTATGGTATTGAAGTGGCTGAAAAACACTCGAAACATGCGCCAGAAAGCATCATAGAAAATTATGAAGTTTATATCACATGGGACCACCCATTACCAACAGTTCAAAAGATAGATGCTAGAAAACTGGATATAGTGGTTCAAGGAAAGAAGACAAGAGTAGCATCGATCATTGAAATCGCCACATCCAGTGACTACAGTGTCTTGTGTACAGAGAGACACAAGGTCATAAAATATCAGGATCTGCAGGCAGAAATGAGAGCAATATGTAAGAAAGATACCCGGACAGCTCCAATAGTAGTAGGAGCAACGGGTCTTATAAAAAATAATCTACAATCATATTTGGATATGTTACCAATCCATGTAACTCCATATGAATTGCAGAAGGAGTCAATTCTGGGTACACACTTTTGGCTGACATCAAAGATTGAAACAATACTAATTTCAAGAACTTTAATCGTACATTGACTTAGAAATGGGGTTCATTCCCATCATGGTATTAGAAACCCAAAAGACTTGGAGAAATTAAAAAAGCCAGAAGATATAGTAAACTTATTGGCTGACAAATTCAGCTCAAACTTTACCCCTCTCTCCCCATCAAGCTTCCCTCAACAAATACCATAAAGTGTCACTCCTCCTGATACCACTAGGGAACAGGTCCTTAATGCTCTGTCTAAGGCCAAGAATGTTGAATCAATGGGCCCAGACAATATCCAAAGATGCCTTCTAAACAGCATGACCTATTAGTACCTCTGGAATTGCTATTTAACTCCAAAAAGGCTTTGTGCCTCACAAATGGAGAACAGTAACAGTCATCCCTCTGCACAAAGGTGAGTCATCTACAGACCCTGGAAACTACAGACCAATAAGTGTCACTAGTTTCATATGCAAAATCATGGAAAAAAAGTCATCATAGAAATGATCGATAATGATAAAGGAAACTCCAGACCTTGGACCTAACCCAATTTGGTTTTGTCAAGGGCAGGTCATGTCTAATAACTTGGTGGATTTCTTTGAGAATATCACCAAAGCAATGGATGAGGGCAAAATGGTTCACACTGCTTACCTTGACCTGGCCAAGGCATTTGAAACAATACCCAACTTGGGCATTATTGACATACTCAAAAGGTTAGGTATAAACCTTTATGTCGACCCAATGGATAGCCAGCTGGCTCTCAGACAGGACCCTGGAAGTTAGAATATGGGAGCCCACCAATACAAAGAAGCCAGGCATGAGCGGAGTCCCTCAAGGATCGGTCCTGGACCACTCCTTTTTAGAAATTACTTCTCTGAAGTCAAGGCCAATATCAATGGCCATTGGTCTCTGGGTGATTAAAGTTGCAGATGATTGCAAATTAGGATAAGTCATAGAATATTTCATGAAAACAGATGTTCTCCAGGAAGGGCTGATACAGACAAATAACTGGTGTCAGAGCCATGGACTAAAACTAAATGCCAAGAAATGCATAATAGCATCCTTTGGGAAGTCATTCACCCCCTGGCAACTATCATACTGAAAACACTCCCCTAAGAGTTGACCTAGTAGTCAGGAACTTGGGGGAAACACATAGACAATAAATAACCTAGCCTTTGATCATTATGTGTCTACAATAGTCAGGAAATCATTCTATGTTCTGCAACGTATAAACAAAGTTATACATCTTGGTCCAAGGAAGTCATTGTTCCACTGTATCAGTATTCATCGGACCTATCACTGAGTACAATGCCCCCTTTGGTATGTACCTAACCAGGCATATCCAACAATTGGCATGTTCACAGAGGTTTCTCACTAAACAAATACAGGGCACATCTAACATATCCTATGCAGACTGCTTCATGGCTCTATCCCTGTATTCTGTCACCTATAGGCTGTTGAGGGGACATCTATGTCTGGCATACAAGGCATTATCTAAAAACACTTTACAGACCTCCACAAAACAAACAGCACCAGAATCATCCATTCTTAAGACTTAAACCTTGCCTGTGATATAAATAGGACCTGCTGGAGAGATAGGTATGTATCCCAGAGACTACCACTCATTCTACATGTACGCTATATGGTTATCTATAGGTCCAACCCCTCCTACACCATAATTCAACAAGAGGTAAAAATAACCTGTTCCTAGTTTCCAGGTGGCTACAGAAAATACAATCAAATGTAATAACCACTATAAACTGTGGACTACAAGCCACTTCCAGTATCTGGCTGGATGTCTTGAAAACATTTAAATTTTCAGCATCACATTAATATAACAATAACCAAAATTAACAAACTACTCTTATTGTCAATACATTTTTCTCACTTTATCTCACAATGGAAAACAGATAAGCAACTTGTAAACGTATCCTTCTGTCACAAACAGAATATGCCCTTCTTATCATTTCTGCAGCATGAAAGAAGAACCTTCTATCTCTACAAGCAATTAACAAGTTTACTGCCCCATATCCCAAAAGAGAGCACCACTACCTTACCTTAGCCAAAGCAAAATGGCTTACTGTAAAACACAAAATCCTATTTATTACAAGACTCCCATGGTTTCAAACTGTTAAAATTAGAGTTGTTCTCCTTCCTTGCTAGCTGCCTAACACCCTGATTATCTAACTATCAACTTAGATTAATTGGTACTCTACATCCTTACACTAAATGTCACAGACAAAATTGTGCATTGCAGACTATAGCTTCTCTTTCATTGCACTGAAACCTTGGAACCTCTTCTTACCACACAAAACAATTCAATCATACACTAATTCAGATGAGAATTTTAAGAATTTGAAGCCAGTTCAAGTGATATCAAATAGTATATCCATATATCCCTGACAGGGGAGGACAGGAGTGCCCATCCTGGGGAGGATAGTGAGGTGGATCAGGCTATAGACCACCATGATCTCATCAGGGGGAGGTGGTGATGTAGATATGTAGCCTGAAGTGGGCTTTTAAGCCACCACTTGGTGTAGCTCTCACAGTACATGTGCAGTACCATGCAGCTGTGTAGGGGAGAGCACACCCATGAGTGAGGTTACAGTCATTAAAATTTAACTTATACATAGGATGCCAGCAAGAACACAAAGCACCTGAATGACTGTTACCTCCACACCTTTACAGAGACAGTAAGAAGGAATGAATGGGTCTGAGTGCAAAAGGAGGCATGATAATTAGCAGGTATGGAGGTAACAAGGACACAGAAAAAGTATTTTAAAGATGTAAAGTTTACCTGCTTACATACCCCAATATTACATAAACTATGATTTCCTAAATCCCACTCCATCCCTCCATTTCTTTATTGTAAGTTACCCAAATATACAGTATAGATGCACAACAGTGTCACTTCTCCTAAATCCATCTCACATCCCCCAAAATCTTTTTTTCTTTTCTTTTCTTTTCCCTTTTAGCCATTTGAAATTGTTGTTTTGCAACTGCTCTATGTGGCTTTTTCCAGACATTGTACTCTAGCAGCAGTATTTTATGAAATTTAGTGGAAAACCTATTATTCATTCATAATATAAATTGTAAAAGCTCTCTTGCTAAGAGTCATATGATGAATAGTCTAGCTTCATTGCATGCATTGTACTTACCTCCATGCATGTTAAGAGTTTTAAGGCTCTGTACTCACAATGATGGCCTGCAAATTGTTCAGATGGGTCAGCGATATATCCCTGAAAACAGATTTAAATGAATGAATACATATATGAAATTTGTCAACATCTAAGTATAACCTATCAGCAGTAAATAGATGTCCAATATACTTCAAAGATGCAACATTTAGCATTATTTATTTTCTGACCTCATGACTGAACTCCATCCAACAAAACCAATCCATTGTCATGCTCTTGCTATATACAACCGCATATTAAAATATTATCAGTAATATTCATTAACACATCCCAGTCCCTCTGCCATGATAGCCACTGCATGTTCATAGGTTCATAGGTGAGTACTAGGCTATTGGCTCTAGGGCCTATATAAGCCTAGTCAAAAAGGTACCCTGGCTTTCGCCACCCAAGAAAATTATTTTCCTGTGCCCCTGTCGAGCAGGGCCACAGAAGTGATCCCTGGGGTGAATTTCCTATTTCCCATCCAGTCATCAAGATTTTTCTTGAAGAGTGCTAATGAGGAGCTTTGTTTGATATAGATAGGTAGTTTTTTCCAGAGTATGGGAAGTCTCCGGGACAGGAATCTATCCCTCCAGCATGTTCTGTTTATTGTGGTGACAAAGTTTAGGTCCCTAGAGCTTGTAGCTCAGAGGGTTTGGGATTTCTTTAAGTGGACATGCTCCAACACCTCTGGGTTGACATAGCTTTGTATGTAAGGCAGAGATCACCTCTGAGTAGGCGATATCCGATGGAGTAAATCTGGAGTTTTTTGAGACGGTCAGCATAGGGCATCTGGTTGAGGCCGGTAATCCTCTTTGTGAGGTATTTCTGTGGCCTTTCCAGTTGTTGTAGCTGTCTTGTGAGGTACATACCAAAAGGGGCATTGTACTCTATAACGGGTCTAATGAGTGATGGGTAGAGAGGAACAATTACCTCTTTTTTCCTGGATGAGAAACCTTTTGTGATGAGGTATGCCATGTAGAAGGATTTCCTAACTACTGTGTTACTTATAAATCACCAAATTAAGTTAGAAGAACATCATTACATGTCAGTAAAACATCCCAAAATACCGACAATCTTCGGGATCCCCAAGATTCATAAAGACCTAACTGATCCCCTGCTTAGACCAATTGTTGATGGTCGAGCATCAAAAACTTTCCCCACAGTGAAATTTATAGATGGCCAACTAAAGAGTATTTTACTTGATTGTTCTTGGATACTCAAAGATTTGTGGGATTTTTTGTCTAAAATCAACAAAAAGTTGTACACTGACAACTTGATTTTTATGACAATAGACATTAGGGACTTATTTTCAGTCATACCACATGAAATGGGTATAGACTGGTTTTACCAATATCTCTGCCAGTATTCTACACTCAGTCACAATAGTATTCTAACATTAAGAACATTGATGGAACTGGTGTTAGATACAAATATTATAACTTTTGAATAACAGTTATTCAAGCAGGTGAAGGGTGTGCAATGGGAGTGGCATGTGCTCCATATTTGCCAACAAAGTACTGGCATTTTAGGAGAGAGAGTACATATTTAACAGTTCCTGTGCAAAGGGCTGAACATTTTATGGGTGATTCCTTGACGATATTATAATTTTTTGGAAGAAAGACAAGAGGGAACTTAACTTTTTAGAATTTTTGAAAACTAGTACTAATTTTCTGGAATTTACCCATTCTATCACTGAAGACCACGGTGGTGTAGCAGTTAGCATTGTCGCCTCACAACAAGAGGTTCTCCCATTCGATTCTCGGCTGGAGTGCCTTCTGTGTGGAGTCTGCATGTTCTCCCTGTGGTTGAGTGACGTTAAAGACATGAAGGTAGGTGCGTGCGTGAATGGGTGTGCCTTCTTTGAAGGTTGGGTATCAGGCTGGGAACTCGGCACCGTAAAAAATCCACTGCCAATCATTAGCGGACCGGAGTTCCACTGTGGCGACCCCTAACCAGGAAAAGCCAAAAGACATTACTTTTGACCCATTCCATCACTGAATCCACTGTACATTACCTGGATATTACTATCGAAAAAGATTCAGTCAAATGACAGTTTGCTTCCACTATATACCATTCAGAAACCCACGTATTCAGTCTTTTACATTTCACCAGCTGTCACCCCCTCACCAAAAGAATGCATTAGTAAAAGGACAGGGGGTAAGACTAGCTGGGATGATTTCTGAATACGACAAATTTATCATACAAATTGACATCTTAAAAGACATGATAAAACAAAGACAGGAACGATGGCAAATATGCAGTCAAGCAAAAAAAAATTATTTTAAGAGCTTTTCGTCAGCCCCAACAACTGACTTCCTCAGAAACAATTACAATCAGTGAAAGGGTCATTATATATACATAAATTCAATAGACAAATACTAATTGCATTCATCAAGTTAAAGAAACAATGCCTATTTATACCATAAAAAAATAAAAGCTTTTAAACAGTATAACTTACTATGTTGAATACTAAACAGCAAACACAATTACAAGTATGGTTAAAATGAGACACCTAGATATTAAAGGAATTAAAAAGTAGTATAAACCTGCCTAATATAATTAGTTGTTAAACACAGCATGTTTTAAATACATAAAAACATATATGCTGTTATGATCACAGCATATTTATATTGCTTCAACTCTTAAGGCTATTCAATTTTAACACGCTGCTAATCGAGCAGGAATCATTTAGCCCTGGGAAGCTGTAAGCATTTAACCTCACCTGCCAGGCTAGTTCAAGTTCCTCAAGTTTAAGGGGTCTCGGACCTCCCCTACTATCAATTTTAGCTTGATCAATAACGATAAATTTAAAGGCATGATCCTTGTAACAGGAAATGTGTTTTGCTAATGCATTCTCAAGTTTACATTTCTTTATAGCATATTGGTGTTCATACATTCTGTCACGTAGTCTTCTCTCAGTTTTTCCTATGTAGAAGGCTGCACAGAATGTACACCTTGCTAAATATGTAACATAAGTGGAATTACAGTTATATTTACCCTTCAGCTTGTACAGTATACCATTAACCTGGAAGGAATTAGTTTCTTCCACAACTTTACAAAAATTAAAATTTAAACATTTATGCATGCCAGGATTCCTAACCACAACCCTATCATGCTGTTCCGATAATGTTTTAAGGTTTTTGCCCCTCCTAAAAGTCACTTTAGGACCTTCACCTACTTTTTGATAGACGCTTGGATACATTTTAATTAACTCCCAATTTTTCTTCAAAATAGCTAGACATTCATTACTATGTATACTAAATGTAGTGATGAAATTCATAGGGGTATTAGCGTCCTCATGACTAATGGTTCCAATAATGTTGTCATATGTTTCTTCTAACATGGTTCTTGAGCTTATTGGTGACACAGTAGGTTTGACACATAAAAGTGGGACGTAAACTCTGTCACGTCTCTTGTCCATTACCTCCTGTATATTATAAGCATATCTAAAAGGGGTTCAGGGTACCCTCTGTGAAGGAACATACTCTTAATTACACTACACTCATCAACAAACTCTTCATCCAAGCTGATCATTTTGGAGGCTCTCACCAGTTGTCCCTTAATAACAGATTTCTTTTGGTGAAAGGGGTGACTACTAGTGTAGTGGAGAAAAGTATTAGAGTACATATTTTTCCTAAAGATCCTAGCTGTAAAAGTGTTCAGAACATAGTTCTTATTGAGGCATATGTCCAAATATGCAATAGTGTTTGAATTAAATGTGGACGTAAATTGTAGAAAATCAGTAGTACTATTGAGGTAATCCAATACTAACTTACTGTCACTTTCGTCTCCATTAAACAGGATGAAAATGTCATCCAAAAATCTGGTGTAAAAAACAAAGGTGTTCGAAAACCTGTTACCTTTAAAAACGTACTCTGATTCCCAATATGCCATCACTAAGTTAGCTATGCTACCCCCACAGGGGGACCCCATTGCGACTCCAACTTTTTGCAAAAAGAACTAATTTTGAAACATAAAATAATTGTTAGTTAATACTAAATCAATAAGTACTGACACCAGTTTGATTTCTCTACAAGTTGCATTGTGTTTCTTCAGCATGAGGGCCACCCATTCCAATGCTATTTCATGAGGTATACAAGTATACAAATCTCTCATGTCTATGGTGAGAAAGTTGTAGTTCTCGTTAAATTCCAATGATCCTATCTTGTCTAGAAATGACCAAGAGTCTTTACATATTTGAGACTCATTTATTAGGTATTTCTGTAAGATGGCATCTACAACTTTAGCGCAGGAATAGGTTGGTGACCCTCTACTGTCCACCAGAGGTCTCAGTGATGGGTTCTCAATGCACTTGTGTATCTTAGGAATACCAAAAATACATGGGTATCTAGGGAACAAAGTTGTCATATAATTATAGATCTTTTGATCAATACTCCCATCGATGAACAAGTCCCCTATACATTCCTTTATGCTGTTGTAAGCTTTGTTGACCTCAGATCATGAACTAGAAGTATATGCTTCTGTATTAAGCAACCTATTCATACGGTGTTGATAGTCAGACATACTAAAAACAACCAACCCACCACCCTTATCTGGCTTACAAAAACGAAGGCCCTGTGAATTGAAAAATTGTAGACAGTCACGCTCGTCCTTGTTAATATTAGTAGTAAAATTACTCACAGTCCTAGTCTTATTAATGTGTCTAACATCCAATTCGCAACACTTCTCAAATAATTCTAACACTGGGTGTAACAGAGGGTTATAAGTGCTAGGAACATAGAATTTGTCCTGGTGGCCAGAGCTAAAGACATTACCCATTAACAAGTTGAAATTTAGTTTTCTAGTGTAAGATTTAATATCCACAATGGTGTCTACTATATTCCATGGTTTAGATGGTACAAATGTCAAGCCCTTAGACAAGAAATCGACCATGTCAGTACTAAACTGAGTAGTACTAAAATTATAAAGTTTAAAATCCCCCGCTTTATTCAGAATAATGTCCGGTTGCTGTGAATTAGACCTGTCTTCATCATATCTAGACATCACATTGTCAGAGTCTAAATTACTCTGAAGGTTTAAATTTAAACTCAGAGAAGACTGGTCCCCGCAAGCATCAGAGCTGGTGGGAGGTAGACAGTCAGGCCACAGTTGGAATATTAGTTCTTGTATTTGTCGAACCTCCGTTTGTTCTTGAATTGGGGTTGCTGGAAATTCTTCTGCTTTGGTCTGGCCCCCATAGAGGGGCCTTGCTGAAAATTTTGGTGTTGCTGAGGTAAATTATTGTCAAGATGAGCACTACGTAACCTCTCACTCCAAGGAGTCTCCCTCGGTTCGCCCTCATCAAGTGCAGGGACCATGGGCCTATGGTTGCTATTAGCCAAATGTTCATCTTAAAAGACATGTTAGAAAAGAGGGGTTATCCTTTGAGTTATGTGGACAATATTTTTCAGGAGATAATAAATGGCTGAGTGGGCATTTTTTACCCCTCCTTGGTACAGGGGGAGGAATTCAAAATGATGTAAGACAGAAGAGCAGTAACACTTTCAAAAGGTCAGCTATATTTAAATTCAACCAGCAATTTTACAATATTAAGAACATTATTCAGCACGACTGGAACATTTTTAGTATTGACTTAGAACAGGCACAACTTGTAGGACCAATCCCTAATGTATACAAGAGAGATTGCAGCATAAAAAACAGCTGGAAAGACAGAAATATGACCCAGGCAGAGGTATAGGGATGGTAAAATGTGGTTACTGCCTACAATGCCAACACATCCTTGAAGCCAAACCATTATGATTCCCAATTACGGGAGACATACTATAGGAGGAAAAAATGTCTTGTAACAGCAAAGCCGTGGCTTATTTGGCCCTATGCTCCCAATGTCTGAGTTTCTACATTGGCAAAACTAAAAATGCATTGAGGAGTAGAATATATCAACATTATTATGATATAAACAAGAAAGATGGTAAAAAATGCATTAGCAGCACACATTATTTCCAATGAAGGACACAGATTTAAATTTATCATTATAGAGCAGGTAACTATGGGAGAAAGAGGGGGACCTCTTAATGATTTCCTGGAATTGTCAGAACTTAAATGGCAAATAAGAGCAAATGCATCAGAGGGTCCAGGACTTAATAGTGCTGTGTCCATTAGTTCTGTCTTAAGATTGAAGGCACAATTCTTTCTATAATAAAAGTTGAAAATACAGAATTGTTGTTTTTTAGGGAGATGTTGCAAACATTGTGGACAAAGGTCATGCATGCATTCCGGGGTTTATGCATTGTAATTTCTCAAGCACTTTAAAATACTTTTTAAGCATTTTAATTTTGCTATGTTTTTATTTCATACTGGTCTGGGGTATGGTTGCTTTAAGAACCTTTATTTGCTTTAAGAACCTTACTTTACTAATTGTTTCAGCTGAAACTGTTTTGTCATGTGTATAAGGGATGTTGGGTAAAAGGTTGCTTCATTCTGATGAAGTTTCCATTATTGTAACTGTTTAAGTGTATATGGTTTAACATAGGATACTAGAAGACAAGACGTTAATCTCAAACTTTGAAAATGTTCCAAAATTAAATTATTGGGCCTAGGCCATAAAGATGTTATATTACAGTTCTCAATGCAGCCAGAGACAAAAAGTCTGTACTAGGAAGCTTCCTGCATTGCCATTGGGGTGAACTAATTGCTACTCTGGAAGGGTGGAGGTTTGAAATTGTTTTATCACTTCCAGGAGCTGCAGCAGATCTTAGCAAAGCTGTCTGTGTGTGTATTACTGACACACAGATGCTAAATCCTGGCATTATCTAGCAGTGGGGGGAGGGATTGCATGGTAACCAGAAGTCAGATGACCAGATGTATGTGATGTCATTTTGTAATCCATCACTAAAATAATGTTTTATTCTAGGTGACACTAAAGTCTCAGGGCAGTCTGTTCTTGGAACCTGACAAAGAAGAATGTGTTGTACTATACAAGGAATATAATTTAATACTATCACGAAGGCGAATCAAAGAACTCTTGCATGTTTGCATGGTCCTAAAATGTGTGCAAGGGGCCTATGATTTAAAAAAGCCCAAATGTAAACTTAATCCACCACTGGAAGGAGGCTTTTTCTTTGAATATGGGTTTCAATACCGTTTCAATGAATTTGAGTTTCAAGGGCAGAGAAGTTTTAATGCTGAGTCTGTTTTCATTGTGAGATTGCATTGCTTTGTTTAGCAAACGCCTATCAGTGTTTGTTCTATAAAATTTGAAATAGTTTTAAATTAAAACCAAATATCTGTAATCATTGTAGAAGTAAAGCAGAAAACAGCACACACATTGAGAGGTATGAACAGTATTTATGGTAACTAGGGAGAAATGGCCAAGTAATGGGACACTGTAATGGCTGTGGGGAGGTGGGGTCTGTATATGAGGGATCCCGATCCATTACACTGCCTAGGGCCCCATTTGACCATGATCCAGCTCTGGAGGGAAGGTGATGGGAAATTTGTAAGCAGCATTTTAGTTGAGTTAGGACCTTTGTGTTTATATTATCAGTATGTAAGAAGTTGACAACAGGATTTAGTGTGATGCCTAGGTATTTTTGCTAAGGATAATTTGAAATGAAGCTTCCATTACTATCTTTAAGATACACGGTGGGGGGACAGGGAAACAAGTTTCTGTAGAGTAACAAATAGCATTAAATGTGTTTTTTTTTTATAGTTGAGTATGAGGTTGGTATTAAATAACAAGCTTACTTAGATTTCTATTGAAACTTTCTTGCACTTAGATTGATGTATTTTGATGGAGTTTATCATAAGATTATCATCAGCGTATATTACTAGATTAAGATCTTGGAGGTGTAATGTAATGTCATTTATAAATATGAAAAAAGTAAGTGGCCAAGGTCAGAGCCTTAGGGAACTCTAGTGTTTAACTTTCCATTTTCTGAGAATGTTTTATTTGCATATATTTTAATTGTTCTGGCTTTTAAGTAATTATGAAGGTAGGTAATTGTGTAATTTGCATGGGTTGCTTTATGCATGCATGCATTTGTGTATACTGAGATGATTGCGGAGAATTGTGAAGATGCGTGTTGTGCTGATTACAGCTTATGTGAACATTTGTGAATGAAGAGATGAATGCAGGGAACTGCAGGACTTAGTGTTAATATGAGCATTAGCTATGTATGTATAATGAGTGTGTTTTGAGATATGAGATGCATACAGCGAACACCATACCTATGTGAGAGGGTTTGAGATGAATACAAAGATGTATATGAGTATGTGTTTACAATTTAATGAATACAGAGAATTGTAGTTCTGTATGTTTTGGGAGAATTATGTGCATGTGTATGTGTATATGTGTGTGCGTGTGTGTGTGTGTGTGTGTGTGTGTGTGTGTGTGTGTGTGTGTGTGTGTGTGTGTGTGTGTGTGTGTGTGTGTGTGTACTACATTGTTCTCAGAAAAGTTTGTGGCAGCCCTGCCAGGCATGGGCCTATAATCCTCCACTATATATGGCTTTGACTGGATGGGCCTAAATTCTGCCCATAGATAGAACAGAAAAAATTTAAAGGAATGCAGTGTGGGGTATGACTTTAAATGTTAAATCCCTTTCCCTACACACAGTCAGCAAGACAATTGAGTCTATAGTAGATGTAAAAGAGCATTATTTATTTAGTGAAGTGGAAAGTGACTGAATGCAGTGGGTAAAAATGCCAAACTAACAAAACAGGAACACACCAGAGATGGTAGGGGTTTATGGGTAAGATGTTAATGATTACATGCCTGACCCAAATGTACGTATGTCCTTTTCATGTCTTTTAATTTTTTCTCTTAATATTTTTTGTTTTTCATTTGTGTCTTGCATTGAGTGGGTTGAATTTGTTTGTAATGACTGTAGGCTTAAAGCTGTCGTTCAAAGTGCAGCTGATTGATTGTATGTGGTTTACAAGCCTTTCTCGGTGGATATCAGTATAACTAATAATCTGCATTAGACAGGATGATATTGCATATGAAGGGGTGTGATTTGGATTACAAGATCAGCACAAGGACATGATATGCCGAAAGTTAGCATAGAAGACCTAAGTTCTTAGCATACCTCTTTGCCCAAGAAATCTAGCCAAAGCCATAAATGATGAGGGGACAAAGGCCCAAAACTAGGGGCAATTTTTAACTATTGCTCTTAAAATTGTAGAAAATTGAGAAAATACTAAGTTTTACATCAGCTTGAATTTTCTGAATGATATGAAGTCTGACACTTAAATGTCTGTCAATATTTTCTGACCTTAATCCTCATCAATTTGCAAAAGATTGCCCAGAAAAACAAAATTTTATGAGAAACAGATCAAAAATATGAACATTCTGTGAAAATCTGGACAGTTCAAATGTATGACTCTGAGCTTTTAATGACCTGCTTCCTGTGCCAAGATTAAAAGGTTTGATTTCTTCCACCTCTATTTGTCTCCTGTGCGACTTTAAACAAGTCACTTAACCAAACAGAGCTCTTGTGTCACCCTTGAAAAGGGACAAATGTGTCCAGTGGGCTTACCTGGTCAACAAATAGGTAAAATAAAAAGCAATGAGTCAGACCCATACACCTAGTGATGTCTCACTCTTGGATTGGGGGATGATAGTGATACTTAGCTTGAGAACCACAGCCTGAGGTATCAGGAATATATATTGTGCTTTGTTTCCCCACATATGCACATTATAGGTTTTCACTCTGTGTTCCTGCCCTGTAGATATTTTCTTTTATTATTTTTATTTAAAATGTGCTAACCAGGGTGGAGCACTGATCACAAATTATGAAGTTCACTCTCAGCCCAGAAAAAAACAAGAATACAAAGGAAGGGATATTTACATTGAAGTAAAAAGTAATTACTGCTCTAAAGGGCATGAGCAACTATGGTATACATTAATTGTCAACAAAGCAATGGCGTAATGAATATGTACAGTAATATTATACAATTATTTACAATAAAAACAAAACAGGTTGAAAAAGATGATACCCTTACTAGCCATGCCTGTAGACTAAAACTGCTTTGCATACTAGTCTGCTGGTGGGACCTTTATGCCATAATTTTCTTGGAAGGAACAGAATGTGTTTGTACTGTGTTTGTGTAAATGATACTCTTGTAGCATGAGTCACATTCATGGTATGTTTTTGTTTTACACATTCCACACATTCAACTCATTTAAGTGCTGATGTCATTCCTGAGGTACATTCTGATAAGCAATGTATCAGCTGTGCAGAAACGTCAGCGTGGTAGTTGCTTTCTTTTGTATTAAGTCCGCACTTCTATTCCCTTCACATAAAGCCTTTACTGGCATCCCTTAAACAGAAACTCTTCCATCTGTAAATTCTAGAAGAAACCACATAACTTAACTCACATTGCTACTGTGTATTTGAACCATACCTCTCAACTGCTCAGAATGTAGCAGGGTATCCAAATTCTAAATTTAAAAGAGCAATATTTAAACTCTGTCCCTGATTTGGGACCTTTGTCTCCTATTATTTTGTTTTTTTTTCCAGAATTCTTGCAATTCTGTTGGTTGAGAGATATGATGTCAAGTACGCCAGTGGTGCATTATAGCAATAACCTATGGCTGGGTGTGGGTAATGCTGGATTTACCCATGGTTGGTGTGGTTTGGTCATGAGGGTTGGGTTTTCAGTAATAAATTATACACGTATAAGATCTGTCAACTTGAAATCAATTATTTAAAGGAATGCATTAATGTTAAAAGAGTACCGAAAGGACTAAGATGTTACAAATTTCTGAACAATGCTACTGTTGGCTCTGTGTTACATACGCAATTATTAGAACTTTTTAACCGAACTGGGTTGGAAATGTTAGATTTAATGGTGAAGGATTACCAAAACAAATGTAATGGTATTTTGGATGAACTTACTGTTTTGAATGACAATATTGTACAACACAAAAATTTCCTTAGGCACAAAAGGAAATATGACGAAGTTTTTTCTGAGGTAGATCAACATTGTCAAAAAGTAATTGATAGAAAAATCAAAAAATTAGATAGAGACCTACTGGAATACAGAGAGGGGAGGGCTTACCCCACAGGGTTGAAATATAATAAACTTGCAGGAACTAATGAAGAAGAATTTGAAAAAAGAACAGGGGGTCAAAACACCAGAAACATACCTAATTCTGAACCTTTACGAAGAAGTGAAAGGTTAGCACAGAAAGGTAACAACAATTCACCACAGGGTTTTTACTACCCCCAGGGCAGACCGATGGGGAGGAATTTGAATGCCCCCTACCAACAGGCTTGGGGGAGGGCACGCAACCAAATCTAGATATAAACAATTCTAACAATTGTGACACTGCATGTTTAACCCCCAATACCAATAACATAGTGATCTCTTTAAACAATTTTAATATTTATAACTATACGGACTTGGATACCACTCCAGTCTATTTTGAATTATTCACTAAAGGACTAAATTATATTCCAGCAAGACCTGCTTATTTACCCAAATTGTTGATTGAATTAAAGCTCTTTGTCAGAAGTCTAAATCTTTCTCTTTTCTTTAAGGGACAAGGCACTTTAACCAACAGCATTACTAGGTCTAGTACATTTAACCCACCCCTACATCCGAGTTTAAAAATTTTTGAAGAACTTATAGAAAAAACATTAAGAACTAATTTGTCAAACAGACAAGACCCTTCACATAATTTCAATAAACATCTGGAAGAAACTATGAATTTGTTAAAAGAACAAAAAATCAGGGTTATGAAACCGGATAAAGGGGGTGGGATGGTGCTTATGAATATACTTGATTATGATAATGCAACGCATGATATACTGCAGGACTCTGACACATATGAGCAGGCCTCTATTAATGAATTAAATGTTGCACAAGCTAACATAAAATACATCTTGAATGACCATCTACTTCAAGGAGTGATAAATGAAGAACTATTTAATTACTTGAATGTACCACATCCCAAGACTCCTATACTATTTGGTATACCTAAAGTTCACAAAGGGATTATACCTTTGAAATTTAGGCCAATTGTGGCCGTAGCAAATAGTATTATAGAACCACTAGGTAAATATGTTGAACATAGCATTAAATCTTTAGTTTCTAAGCTCCCAAATGTTTGCAAAGATTCTTGGGAATTCTTAGCCAGTATTCCATCCAGCATTTGTAACAAGGATGTTCTGATGATAACAATAGATGTAGTTGAATTGTTTCCAAGCATACCACATGATTTAGGAATAGACTGGTTTTCTGACATCTTAGTAAGTTTAAGCGACTTAAGTAATAACCAGATTAACATACTTATTGAATTTATGGAAATCATTCTCAACAACAACTACATATTTTTTAATGGAGAATTCTTCAGGCAAAGCAAGGGGGTAGCCATGGGCTCCCCATGTGCATCATCTTATGCAAACATTGTTTTATACAAATGGGAGCAAACTTATATTTATTCTTCTAAATGGAACGAACAGATTTTATTTTACAAGCGCTATTTGGACGACATATGTATTCTGTGGCAGGGTTCTAAGGAGACTTTTTTAGAGTTTTTTGGATACATTAACACAACTACCGATTTTTTGTCATTCACTTACGAACTTAGTAGTAACTCATTACATTACTTAGACATCTTACTTACTAAGGATAGTAAAGGAGAACATTTTGAATCAACTATTTACAGGAAGCCTTCTTATTCCAACACATTTTTACATTTTGATAGTTTACACCCTTTTTATACTAAAAAGGGAATTATTAGAGGTCAATTGATTCGAGCATCTAGAATTTGTAGCACCTTAGATGCCTTTATGGATGAAGTTGTATCTTTAACTAACATGTTGTTGGAAAGAGGCTATCCCAATCAGTTAATTAAAACAGTTATAGAAGAAGTATTAGAGAAAAGGGATTCAAAGTTCCCACCCCTTCTTAGTAAGGGACTTCCACTTCCCAAAACTAACAGTAGAGGAGAAAATGATGCACAGAGAAGTTTTATCTATACATATACCAATGATTCAACTTATATAGAGAACACCTTACAAGCTTTTTGGCCAATGTTAACAACACAAGAGGACATCAAAATTTATTTACCAAGAACACTAACTTTTGTTAGAAAACGTGATATAAACCTTAAAGGAATGTTTGAACAGAACACCAGTACAAGACAGGTAAAGAACACTGTTTCTTCTCATAGAAAGAATGGTACATACAAATGTGGTATGTGTAAACAGTGCAACTATTTACTAGACGCAGCGGAAATATTTCTACCAGCTAGGAATTGCACTTTAAAGACACCAGGATACCACAATTGTAATACAATGGGGGTAGTGTATTTAGGTGTATGCACATTCTGCCATGGCTTCTATGTGGGAAAGACTACTAGAATGCTTAAAAAACGGATTTATGAACACATATATGAAATAGAGAAAAAGAAAACAACTAATGCATTTTTTAAGCACTCTTTAACGTGCACAAATATGTCTTTAAAATTTTTTGTCCTGGAACGGGTCATTAGTGACCCTAGGGGAGGTGACTGGGAAAGTTACCTAGAAACTAGAGAGCTAACCTGGCAACTAAAATTGGATGCCTCAAAGAATCCAGGAATGAATGACAATATTAGTATTAACAGTATATTGAGAATGAAAAGGAATAAATTATAGGTAGTTTGTTTTTAGCTCCTTCTTTGTGTTCATTTCATAAACTTTAATTAATATCTATATCAATTATACTATGAAAGTTTTTTCAAAATAAGAAAGAGAATTATTGACTAGTTTATTTGTGTATATTTGTATTCACATATGAAATAAATTTTATACATGAATAAATTAAATAAATAATTATATAATGTATATAGAAATATTCACGAAGTATTTGCTTTGAATTCTAGTAGCCTACTCAAAAACAACAGTTATGGTTTTAACCTAAGAAATTATTTTTAAAGATGTGTTTTTAACTGTATGATTAATAGGGTATTTAACCATTGTGTAATATACTAGTTATCACTATTTTGTATTTATACACTCATTTAAGAGCAGCGAATGAATTTTAACAGTATTCAGCAGCACAAGGAATATCAAAGTATACTTGTTGTATGTAAGATTTATACAGTGAGAAAAAAACTTCACTTGTCAAGTTCATTAGACTTCAAAAAGAGTACTGCAGCACTATAGCACTTTAACAGTTGATTGCAATTAAATTTTAATTGCCAAATTGGCCTATTAACTTGTGTATTTAAGCAGTATGGCCACATTTGTATTTTAATCTTGAAAAAGCCTGGAATTGTCCAGGCGAAAGCGCTTGGTTTGCATTGGAGTGTTCTTCTCGTTTTCGTGTTGGTGAATAAAATATTTTAGTGGATCAACTTGGTTTGGCATTCCTTACAATTTCAAAGGAAGATTTTTTGCTTTCATTTACACTTATTATTGGCATCAGAAGATTTTGGCAGAAGCAATTGTTTCGTAAACGAAAGCTGTATTCCAAAACGTTGCTTCTGGTCCAGGCTTGGTGTGTTTTTCTAGTTTTTCAGTTTATATTGCTACTGTGTATTTGAACCATACCTCTCAACTGCTCAGAATGTAGCAGGGTATCCAAATTCTAAATTTAAAAGAGCAATATTTAAACTCTGTCCCTGATTTGGGACCTTTGTCTCCTATTATTTTGTTTTTTTTCCAGAATTCTTGCAATTCTGTTGGTTGAGAGATATGATGTCAAGTACGCCAGTGGTGCATTATAGCAATAACCTATGGCTGGGTGTGGGTAATGCTGGATTTACCCATGGTTGGTGTGGTTTGGTCATGAGGGTTGGAGGTCAGAAAGACATGTAAAGCAACACGGATGGTGAACTTATTTACATGAAAGCAAACTGGGTTAGCGGGACTGTGTGGAATGCCATAATGATCACCAGGGCTTATCATATATTAATCTATATGTTCCAAGCACAGTACAGGACATTATATACAGTGCAGAGTATTGTGGAATCCCATTCTAGGCAGTCTGTACAAGTTGTGTAAATGATCTGTAAGGGTACATGGACTGCCATTTATAATAAACAGTCATGGGAAGTGTGTTTATTGAATAGGGACACACACATGAAGTTTAGGGATGAACATCAGGAAGGAGGACAGGTGAAATATTGTAATGTACAGCAGATGAGGGCATGTAAAAGGAAGACAACTGCAGCAAGAACACTAATCACTTCCCCACATGGCACAGTACAAACTGCATGATGATAAATGTATATGATGTCACTGTCACACAAAGTGACATAACAGTGGAGAAAATGTCTGTGTGATATAAGCATCCAGACATGAACAAAGGAGAGAAAATATATCAGGGATGTTAAATACAATTGGGGTTGGGTACATATCATGAAGCTGTGCAAACTGATTTACCTGAATATGCCTGTATTGTCAGCAGAGGATTCCAACAAGTGGGACAAAGTTACAAGCTCATGACCAACAGTAAAACCAGCACACACAATCATGGACAATATCAGAATAATACCACTAGTAGTACCCATGTTTCTGAAACAACATATGTGATTCTGAGTGAGCACAGATGGTTCTGCACCGACACACTTGTACAACTATTATGATATGTCAGCAATGTATGAATGTAATCAAGCACAATCTCCTGGCACTAACATATGCTGGAGGTATGAGAAGAGACACTTGATATTAGGTTCAATACAGGCTAGTTGAGTGGTGTGCATGGCAGGTATATATGGCACAATCTTTACTGTCACAAATGTAAACCATGCCATCAATGTCATTAAACAGCTATGTATGTACTGAATGCATCACCAAAACAGGTATCACACATACATGTGGTATTACACCTTCATGGGGGTTCTGTGCCATCAGACAGTAATGCTTATGCCACACAACTAACACATAGGTATGCACATATAGATGTGTGACAGCTCATAGTGGCAAAGGTGGTACACTTCAGTTACACATCATTGGAAGATTTGTAAGGAAGGACATGAGGAAGAGTGCATTGTACTCAGGTATTAGTGTGGTGAAGGCTGTGAACTATGAAGGTATTACAGCCTTTCATGTGGATGTCCTTACATACTCAGTAGTTGTGTTACATACTAGGGAGTACTCACCACTGTGGACACATGCTGGTGGACATTCCACATACCATATAACCCAAGACACAGAACACATAACAACTGGGCTGCTGATAGGGTGTGATGTCTACATGATCCCCTTGGTTTGTGTATTTCTTGCATAATGAAACAAATCCCCACTTTTTTTTAATCTCATGTGTTGTCATGGATGTGACAGCAATCTGTGGTGTGTGTTGATGCTGTCTGTATTATACTAATATCACAGTTCGAGTCAATGATGTCCACAATCTGTAGTCTTCCAGACAGCTGTTGGGGCACAGGATTTGTATGTAATTCTTGATGTCTGTGATTTAAATCATGGACAGGAAAGGCCCTAGCAGACAGCCTGATGTATAGACTTGATCACTGGACATGAGATATAGGTCACTTCACACATTTCTACATATTTAGATGCCATGTATGTGATCCAGTGTTCTACACACATTTGACAGTGTGGAGTGACTACCTCAGTGTGTACTTGTGACAAGTGCCTTGGCCTGGTCAAGTTCCACAGGATGATAGTGTTGCCATCCTGCATGCTGTACATCAGCTCTTTGAGGACATCTGACAGATGTAACAGACACAGATGTAGCATTAACAACCCACACGTGTCTGTTGCACATAGCCGGGATTTAGAAAAAGTTCATGTTGACATATTGGTCTACCTCACAGATCAGGAAAGTCAGGGTGTGTCTATACATGCATACATCAGGTGCTGTCTCCACCCCACTCATATGGATGCATGTTGATGTACACCCTTCTACCGGAGTCCATCTGCAGCGTGTGTTGAAATGTGTATCAAACTGTCAGGTAGGCGTATGTTCTGAGTCATGCTATAGGTGATCTGTGATATTACAGCCCATTGAATCTGTGTGACAGGCCTGCATGAAGGTAAGACAGTGCATACTGCCTATCTTAATCTGTCTTTGGGTTTGGATACACTCCCCCAGTCAGATATCATTGACAATCTCTACCAGCTGGGGATTAACACTTACATCACTAGATGGTTAACCAGTGTCCTCTCGGACAGACCACATACTGTGAAAGTTGGTGACTCAATCGCTACCATTAGATCTGTCACCATTGGTATATCCCAAGGATCTGTGCTGGGTCAACAGTCCAGGCTACAGAATACGAACTGTGGCTTACCAAGTTTACTGATTCATGCATATTGTTGCAATCACTGAGTGAGTCCACCAATGATGTTAACATACTACAAGAGGGCTAACACACACAAATTATTGGGGTCAAAGCCACACAGTCTACTAATAAATATAGAATGTGTGCTTTATGCAAAGTGGAATTTCCTGGTAAGTATATCATTGACAACACTCTCCCCTTTGCTGAAAACAGTGGTGCAAGATCTGGCAATACACATAGATAGTGATCTGAACTTCAGCCAAGTGTCTACAGTGGTATGGAAAGGCTATGTTGTGCACCTCATAAGTCAGGCCATTGTATTCAGATCTGAGGATGATATAACAGCACTGTACTCAAACCTCATCAGAACACTAACAGAGTATACTGCTTCCTTTTGCATGTACCTCACCAGACACCTGCAGCAGCTGGACAGACCAGGGGGTTTCACACCAAGAAAATACAGGTCCTACAAACCATGCCATGACATACGTGGATAGACTGAAAGCCCTGTTCCTGAAATCCGTATTGGAAAGGAAGAGGTGACTTGTGTCTGGACTACAGGCCATCTCTGACCCTGCTCTGATGAGTATACTGCACATCCACTAATCAGCAGAGCCTGGTGAGAGGGAGATGGTAAGAGCAATGTCCCACATGCTGTTGTAAAATGCTCTTTTGAATGTCCAGCAAGTGCACTAACACATGCACAACTGACTGCAGTGAGAATAGAACTGATATCTATCTGAGTACACAGACTACAGAACTCTGTATTTAAGCCAAGCACCACAGCTCAAGTCTGACTTGGAGTGTCTCAGACAACACTTTATAGTGGATGACATCAGCAGTGTCTGGTGAGGAGACTATGGCAATAACAGTATCCCATGTCCTGGTGTAAAAGGCTCTATACACACACACACACACACACACACACACACACACACACACACACACACACACACACACACACACACACGAATGCAGTGAAAATAGGACTGCTACCTAAGTACACATACTAAAGAACTCTGTATTTAAGCCAAGCACCACAGCTCAAGTCTGACTTGGAGTGTCTCAGACAACACTTTATAGTGGATGACATCAGCAGTGTCTGGTGAGGAGAATATGGCAATAACAGTGTCCTGCATGTTGGTTTAATAGGCTCTCTGTAATGACAAGCAAGTGTACATATATATATATATATATATATATATATATATATATACACACACACACACACACACACACACACACACACACACACACACACACACACACACACACACACAGTTGACTGCAGTGAGAACAGAACACCTACCTATCTAAGCACACAGACTACAGTACTCAGTACTTTCCACAAGCACCATGGCACAAGTCTGACTTTTACAAGGCTGCAGGGCAACTTATAGTGAATGACATCATCAGGGTATGTTGGAGAAAAGATGTTGGGAGACCTACATGAAATAGATGTGTAGGCATGCGCAAGTATCAAAATACTGTCAATCCATGGTATTGGTGCACTAACTGTAGGATACACACTTCTGCTATTCTGGCTAGACACACATACACACACACACACACACACACACACACACACACACACACACAAACACACACACACTTGACTGCAGTGAGAACAGAACCCCTACCTATCTGAGTACACAGACTATAGAATTCAGTACTTTATTCGGGCACTACAGAACAAGTCTGACTTTTACAAGGCTGCAGGACAAATTATAGCAGATGACATCAGCAGAGCATATTAGAGAGAAGATGTTGTGAGGCCTGCATAGCTTCACAGCTTCATAGGAGGTTACTAGATTAATGGCCATAGGGCATTTACAAGCCTAGCCATGTAAAAACACAAGTACCCTTATTGAGCATAGTTAGAGGTCATTGTTAGCAGAGTGGTTTTGCGATCAGCACTGACTTCCCCTGTCCATGAAGGATATAGGTGCCACATCAGGGGTAAATTTACAATCACCCATATAGTTGTGAAGGTTGCACTTGAATAAGGTCATTGAGGAGGACTGTTTCACATGCAGTGGGAGCATATTACAAAGGAGTGAAAATCGCTTGGAGATATATCTCCCCAGCATGAGCTGTTTATGTCACAGGCTAGATTGAGATCCCTGGAGCAAGTTATTCTTGTCTCATTTGATTTGCAGATGTCCAGCATTTCCCATTGGGCAGGGTCTGAGACTGCTGTCACCTCTCAGCAGCCTGCATGACACTGAGTACAGTGACAAGTCTTTCAGTCTTTCCATGAATGTCATGTTTTGGAGGCCCTGAATTCTCCTGGTCACAAACCTCTGTGTTTTCTCCAGTTGCTGCAGGTGTCTGGTGAAGTGCAGACAGAAAGGAACATTGTCCAAAATTAGTGGTCTGATAAGGGTTGAGTACAGTGGAGCTATGACCTTCTTTCATCCTGGATGTGATGCCTTTAGTTATGAGATGTGCAGTGAAGAATGTGTAGATTGCTATCAACATGTGTTCCCAAGTCTCACAATACTGTGTTTGAACTTACAAGGGTGCTATGTATATCATAATTAGCAGGGGTACTTCATTGCCAAAGGGGATAATGAGGCTCTATTTGCTTTAGGGTTCAGTCTGTGAGCTTGCCACCAATCATTTGACTGTATCAGCCCTTTCTGTAATATATTAACATTGTTGGAGGACTCAATATGAGTGCTCCCAGTTGACAGTCATCTGCAAACTTGGTAAGCCACAGGCCATCTTCCTTTACCTAGATCCTTTACCTGGCCTTCAGAGAAATAGTTTCCAAACAGCTGAGGACCCAGCACAGATCACTGTGGTATTGCAGTGGTAAGCGGTCTAGTGGTGGAGGTGCACTGCCCAACTTTGTCAGGGTATGTTCTGTCAGTGAACCAGCTGGCTATCCATCTAGTAATGTATGGGTTAATCCCCAGATGGGAGAGTTTCTCTATGATACCCAAATGGGGGATGATGTCAAAGGGCTTGGATAAATCAACATAGGTGGTATGTCATGTTATCCCTCATCCAGGTGTTTGGGGTCATTAACAAATAAGTCCACTAGGATTAATAAGTAACTTCTACCTTGACAGAACCAAAATGGGTTGAGTCAAGTGTGTGGAATGCCCCCAATGTCCCTGTGAATAAGGTCTTACAGATAAGGCTGTTTAGGCTTATGGGTCAATAGTTCTACTTCTGCATGTTACTAGACTGATGTGCATTGCATATCACACAACATATTAATTTATGTACTGTAGTTGATATATGTGTGAAAAAAGTACTGAGACACCAGGGTTGCAGTGTTTGGGGGGAGGCAACACATGGCTGTATTGTAAATATGTGACATATCGTTAGGGCCTTCAGTTTGCTATGTTTCCATGTGTAATTTCATGTCATTAACAGGAAATAGACAGTAAATAGCACTAACACATAATAATATTTAGTTGTAGTGCAGTGAGAAGCAGGTTTGCTCGGTGGTTGGCAAAGTGTTTGCGCATGCGAGATACTCATTTCCATTCATTTTCTCTGTTTGTGTGCAGTTAAGCAGTGCACAAATGTGAGCTGCATTGCTAAATTCTGAGAGTTAGTAATGAGTTTATGAAACACAACCACTGCTTAATTGACTCTATGACAGCAGATGTTAATGAATTTAAACATTTTTTTTCTTTGAGTCCAGACGATACTGGGTTCAAATCCACATGTATCTAATACTTTAAATAAACAAAACAGTATAATGCAATGCCATTAATTCTTTATACTGCATGTGTTGTTGTGTGTGGCTTTAAGCAGAGATAACCGCAGCATTGTACCACTGCTCATTGTCACTTGGCACTGCACAATGCCAAACTCCGTACAAACATAAAGGCCAAAAAATGAATGGATCCATTGCTTTGTATGCTGCTTATGTGTTCTGTGTGTGATTTTATTCTTTGACAAGATAAAAGGTGTTAAAATGAAGTAGCTAGGAAAGTGGTGAAATCCAGAGCAAGCAGGAGGATGAACAAAGGGAAATCAATACAGGAATGTGCAGCAGGGAGATAGGAAAGAACCATAGCTATCCATTTCTTCATCAGTAAAAGCTGATCATATGTGCACAATATTAGCTCAATTTTAACTGTCACCTCCAGAGAGTGGGGTGACCAAATGGACTGAATCAATTGTGTCAAGTAGACACATGTGTGAAATGGAGAGCTACATATGGGGCATTTTTTATTTGTGGCACAGATGCTCACTTTTTTTAATTCAGTAAGAAAGGACTGCTGGGTAAGGGACATACTGTAGGTATGTGTGGGTCAAGTAAGTTGGGTAGGTGAGGAAGCAAATGCAAACAAACAAGACAAGAGACAGGAAGAGTAAGGGACACAAAAGGTTGGGGAATACCATGACTGGGGTGAGGGAGGGAACAACACAGGCTCTTGCTCGTCAAGCTTGGAGACAGTGAGAATTGAGTCCTCACCAATGGACTGTCATCATTGTCCCATCACCCCACTGGTGGGTGGAGTGCTTGACATCTTTTCCTCCTAAGGACCAAGAGGAAGAGCAGGCTCTCCATCCAGCATAGTCATACACCAATGGTGCAGTGCATAATCCTATGCACCAAACATGGCATCTCCACCCGGTAGGTAATGAAATCACCACCTCCACCACTGCTCCTGGAGGGTACCACTACACAAGCTTCCAAAGTAGTACTACTTAAGGGCATAGGTAGTGCAGGGGCAGCAGAGACAGTGCTGCCAGGTTGGCTTCCAGATGTGCTGGGCATCTGTGCTGGAGCCTGTGGAGTGGGGGCAGACTGATCCAATGGGCTGCCTACCTCACTGTGCTGTGTAGCATTTAGTGATGTGGTATGGAGATAAGGGCTGGGGTGAGAGAAAAAAGAAATAAAATTAGTACCATCATATGTGACATACAGTGCATTAACACAATTATACAACTCTTTTATCTGAAGTATTACTTTTAAGTATGTGTCCTAACAGATACACTCTATGCTACAGATTGCTGAAATTATGTGTGTTCCAAGTATACAGATTACAGTTTACAGCAGGGCATTTGTGCCAGTGGTATAGAGTTTTTAATGTAATGTAAATATTAGAGAAATAATAGTGCTGTATAGTTGTGAATCATGGTATTTGAACCCATAATCTCTGACTATAGTCTAATCTTTGACTCCTACAATTGGTTTGTGCTACAGGTTAATGATGCATACTTGCTTTTACAGTTGGGATATGCATGCTGAATTTGATACAACTGTATAAAAGACCCAAAAAGCTAACTATAACTTTTTAAGCTACAATCACATTACTCTTCTGCTGCATAAATACCCCTTGCTTCCCTCAGTCTCTCCAGTCGAGCAGCATGAGCCTCCCTATTGAACTCATGTTCAGTGGTAGCTAGTTAAAGAACACAAAAGAAAAGAAGATCATTATGCATGCCAGTCTTCCTATATTTAGCTTTCTGAGTCTTAGAAGTACTTTCTTATTGTCATACTTACATAGCTGTGGGATATCCACAGTCTCAAGTGCATGCAACCAATGGTTTAGAGTATCCCTTTTTCACCTGTGTAGGTCATTAAAATGATGCCCACACTGCTCTCCAGTGTGTGGGATACCTGTGGCACTGGATACAGTCTGGGCCAAACTATTCCATGCCCAGACATCTATTGTGAGCCAGAACAGTCCCCCCTGCAGAAGCCTTTGGCTGTGGCGGTTTACCAGGTGTCCAGTAAATATCCTGGACACCCCACACCAGACAGGTCTACCAGCCAAATAGTGCAATGGAAACTGATGAACTCCCACCAGTTCCAGTTATCGTGTTTACTGGAAGTGTGCAAACCTGAGAAATGATGCCAACTGTGTTTGCACAATGTTAAGCGGAGAGAAGCAGTGCCAAGCAGGGAAGAATTAAATAATTGAGACTGGAAGGTTAATCTGACACTTGCTGTTAGTTTGAGGGGTGTCTATTGATGCAGCCTGGAAATATATATTGGAACTTGGAAGGAACTCTTAGGTGAGTTAAGTCTGCAGACATGTACTGGGTGCATAAATGTAATGATTTGACCCATTTGTTTTTGCCTTTATACACTGTGGAAAATTGAGTTTTACACTGTGGGAATTCAAACCTAAGCATAAGGGACAAAACATTTTCTTCCACAGCATTGCTTTTCCATCTTTGCCACAGAATTGCTGCTCAGACATAGTAAGAAATTATACATAAATGCAGGTGACATTTTGAGCTGTTACACATATATGGGTATGACCTGACAAGGATATTGGATATAGATCCAGTTGTGTATGTGTCCCATGTAATTGTGAAGGACATGCAAGTCCAGACAGCAAAATTATACTTACAGAAATATAGTAGACAGTATATCCTCAGTCATACATCTGAAAACACAATAATGGTATCTTATCCCTCATACATATAATTCATATCAGCTCCATTATCTAAAGTGTTATAAGTGAGAGTGAGTATAATGGGAAGTGGAACAACAGTAAAAGTGTGTGGAAGATCCTGTAGATTAGAACTCAGGACCATGTGTATGGCAGTCCTACACTTACACCTGTTGCCATAAGAATATTGAAATTACACTTGTTCACTGCTATAAACTGCACTGCCACAACAGTAAAAATAGTTTGCCTACCCTGTACTAGAACTCGGGACCATCTGTACTCCAGACCTACAATTACACCTGCTGCCACAGGACTAGTTACATGACATTTCCTAATTTCATGATCATTCTCAAGGTCTCTGTGTTAACCGCCACATAATGCCACTTAGTGCAGTTGCACAAGGGAAAGCAAAAATTGCAATCATGTATTGTTGACCTTTGCCCTTTGTACAGATGCCCTGTTTGCAGGTGTTCTGCATGTGTTCTGTCTGCTCCCTGGCTGGGTCATTAGTCCAGTGTGCGCATGGCCGTGCTTCACGCAAATAAAATAAGTACAGCCAAACGTGACAATCATGTTTCTCCATTTCCTTTATTTGTGCTAAGCCGCACATATACAAACACTGCCCCCCCCAAAAAAAGTAGGAAAATAGTTGAAATTAGGAAAATCCATGTATGACATACACACTACAAAATGTTGATACACATGAAATATTTCTACATAGGTCTGGATTTTAACTCTGACTGCAATGAGCCTTCAGAACACAGTAAGGGTGCCTTACCCCTCTGTACCACACAAACACCTTTGCAGTAAGGAACTGAAATCATTCTGCATACAACCAACTGCAACATCATCTACAGTAATATGAAACCATAGAACTGTTATTTGTACATTTATTAATTTTGGATGTAGTGTACTGAGTTATCACAAAACCAGTTATGAGTATTGCTTGCAAATATGCAGCTCTGTCTTACTTCTCTGTGTTTGTTGCCCATTCTTCTTTTATCTGACCAATTATCTGAGACATGCAGTCTCTAAGTCATTCTATATCATTGTCCTTCAAATGTGCGAGGATATTAAATGGCAATAATATAATATGTAGTTGCCAACAAATGAAGGGGAGGTTAGATGGTAATGAACAGAACATGTGAACTGTGTGCTGTGTATCTACATTTCCAACCTTGACAAAATTACATCTAACACTTTGTAAGTTTAACTTGACACACCCACTTAATGTAGACCAGTCTGCATTGCTGTTGTGTTTTCCTTCTCCCTACAAATAATCATTCATGGGTGCAATTCATTAAAAACAAACATAGAGGGAGTGTCTGTACTATGTTTACATCAGCAACACAGAGCCAAATATTTGGAATTCAACAATTCTTATGAGTTCACACCTCATTTGTATATTCACCATGGTGACAGGCTGACAGCCCTGAATCTACACCATACAAAGGCAACCATGTAACTAGGGAAACTGAAGGTGAGGAAACTTGTTTATGTGGAGGACACAGAGAAGAGGCTATTACTTTGGGATACATCTGCACAGAGGATTACTGCATTTGAGTAGGTATGCTTGCATTTTGTCAGCTATATACTGCATGTTCTGAAATGTAATTAAGAAAAAAACTGTTTTAGTTTTATATATATATATATATATGTTTTTATTAAAAAAGGCAACTACACTTTTATCTGTATGCATTACTTAGAAGTGTACTGATGGCATGGGCATGTTTGTCAGGGCATTTCACAGGTATACATGAGTGGCAATACCTTAACATAGAATGTTCTGTGTTACATGTATAGACTTGTTTCAGGGACAGTTCATTTGATAGACCTTTTAGCATTTCAAAGATGGTTTATTAGCAAAATGTGTCATTTGCCTCTTCTTTTGGGGTGGGAGCAATGCTGCATTTCTGTTATGGCACAAACAAAAATATGTCACTATTGTTACTCTCCTTTTTTGCACCCAGCCTGTTGTTCATATTTCACATTTCTAGACTGTTTTATGTTTCTCTAGGGGGTAATACTGAAATGCTTACTATTCTGTTTTATCTGAGAGCAGTTATTTTGTAGTTATGTGATAATTATGTGTATTATCATTCTGTTTTCTTTTAGGACACCTAGAACTATACCACCCAGGCATCTCAATCCATGAAAAACACCTTTTACTGACCCTGAGAACCAGGTTATTGTGGATTCTTTTAGGCAACATGTGCCTTCCTGCATTAGAGGGGATGTGGAGATATAGCAGGAAGAGGGCACATTTGGCAGCAGATAGCTGAAGATGTTAATGCAGTAGGTGGCCACAACAGGACATAAGATCAGGTGTGCCACAGGGCCACTGACATGATCTCATCTGCATGGAGGAGAGCAGTCATAGTGGCCCGTGATCAGATTGCTATGAGAGAGCCACCGCTAACAGCAAATGAGTTCCTGCCCACTGTCAGGGATCCAGACAGCTTCCAGAAAAGTGTAGAATTGCATGTCCTTGATACTGGTGCTACTGTTTCAAGGACAGCAAGCATGTCCCAAGAGGAGCTTCCAGGTAGGCTTTTGTATCTCCATTGTTAAGTACTGTTATATAGTACAACAATTTAAATCAATATGTTAGTTCTCTTTCACAAGACATTTTTAGTGGGGGCGGTTGAAGATAGCTACAGTTAACAATACATTTCTGATTGATTACACGGACTAAGGTTGGACTAGTCATCCAAGTTCTTGTTGAAAGTAGAGTTAATGGACATATAAAGAGGCAAAAAGTATTACTCCCTGAGTTACTGTTAATTGTGATGATGTTGTCCTTACCTTTTGCTTAACTTCTTCAGCGACTCTCTGGCAGAGGGAGCATACCATTATCTGCACATGGTAAGCCAAATATTTATATGTCAGTATTGCTAAGAAATTCAAAGTAATATTTTGGTGTGTGATGTTGATGTCAGGACTGTTGCGTGTATTGCTATACTGTCTAATAGTGGTACCATTGTTATTTGTTAGCATTTTTTGGAGTATAGTAGTATATGTATTAATTGTTCCTGTGTTTGTTGCCTATTATCATAGTTGATTCTGACAGTGAAAGTCTACTACCTGATGTCAGAGTGTCAGCAGACTCTGATGATGATGGTGTCCAAACAGAGGCACAGTCAAGGGGTGCAGAGGTTGAATCTGACACTGAGGTTGACATACAACCATCCCCTGAAATTCCACTTGACACAGCCAGTAGGCCTACACCTAGCCGTTCCACTGAGCCCTCAGATATTGGATAGGTGGAGAGTGAGACAATTAATCAGGGGTTACTGCAGCTTCAGTGCCTGTTGACTCTGGCTGTAATCAAAGTGTGGGCGAGGTACCACACAGGATGGTTGTTAGAGGTTCTCAGAGGATGCCTGCTGTCCATCCTTCAGATGATTCTGGTGTCTCTTCCTGTGTCACTCAATGTATGCTTAGGGCCATCATGGAGGCACAGGCATGTTCCCATAGGTGTTCCAGACAAATGCATGCAGTTGTAGATGTAACACAGGCTGCCATGCATGACTGCCTCCACCATGTTGCCAATTCACTGGATCAGATGAATGACACATTGGAACACGCAGTGTCTATGATGGGAGGGGGGCGGCATTCTCATGGGTGTTAGCCAATGTGGTCATGGCTGATCACACTCCCACACTGGCAGTATTTCCACTGCTCTGTCAGTGGTTGAGCTGTCCACACCCAGACATAACAGGCCATGGGGTTGTGGCCCTGGGCATCCTTGTGAGGGGAGCTTGTCCAGCAGACATCAGTCACATTCAGGCAGCAGCACTGCATCTGACTGTGGGCATGGACATGCCAGTTTAACTCCTAGCAGAGCCAGTTCTCATGGTCAGGCATGACAAAGATGAACTGCCACCTCTACCATACACAGCTAACACAAGTCCAGCATACCAAGATATAAAACTAGCACAGAGTTTGGCTGTGTTCATGCAGACATTCACACACCAATTACTCCTGGAGGACCCATACAGACACACACACAACAGTTACTACTAATTTTGTTTCGCTGGCCATTTGTTGCTTTATTCAAATGTCTGGCTACTTTTCTTTCTTACTCACAGACACTCACTGATCTTTTTGTGTCAGCATAGGCTTCCTGCCCCTCTTCCCAACACACAACACCCTGAGCAAGTAATAAAAAATGTGCCATATCCCTGCTTTGTATCTTTTGGATTCAGGGATACATAAGCTTTGTGTCTGATGCTCAGAGTGGATAGTTGCCTTAGTGCTTAGTATATCTGCATTTGTAATGTTGAATTGGCAATTTTACCTTTGAGTTATATTGGTCTTAGAAGGTTAGACAGTTGATAGCATCAGCATTTTTCCATCTCTATTGCTAATGATCTTGTGAAGGTTCTGAGGTCTGAAACTGCAATGTGTATCATTACTTTTGAATTTCTCTCTTTAATGATTTTCCAGTACAAACGTATGGTGCTAAACTGAGGGCATGCATTGACCATCACTACTTTTGAGAATACTCTCAACTGTACAGGTTTTCGCAGAATGCCCAGATTTTTGCCTCATATTTTTGTTTGTTTCTCAATAAAGCTGTGGTTTTCTGGCAAATCTTCGGCAATTCACTGAGGACTGAAGTCAGAAAATAAGGACATACATTTGAGATTCAGACTTCATACACCTCAGAAAATTCATGCTAATGCAAAACCTGTTATTCTATCAACTTTCTAAGTTTGTAAGAGAAATATTTAAAAACTGTCCCTATTTCTGGGGGCTTTGTTCAGACTTCCTGTTATAATAGGTTGAGAGGTATGACTATGTAAATCTTTGATACCTGAGGTCTACTACTTAATAATGGACACATATAAGTCAAATAAGTCTCTCTCAAAGCAGAATTGCAGCAGACACTAAAAACAATCACAAAGCCATCTATAGTTATATCAAGAACCTCCGTGGCAATACCCAAATTTGCTCTGAGTTACTGCACAATAGCACCTCCTATACTGAGTCAACAGATATTGCCAACATACTGGCTGACAGATTCAGTGCCAACCTTACCCCTCTCTTCCCCCTTAAAGAACCAATCACAATAACGGAAGAATGCCAGGCACCCAGCATTACTGCAGCACAGGTTAAAACTGCATTGTCCAAGGCCAAGAATACAGCTTCCATTAGACCCAATAATACAATAAAACAAGACCCTGGCTGTGTTCTACATGATCTACAAAGTGAACTGGCACCACATCTGTGTCCCCTGTTCAATCACAGCCTCACCTCAGGCTTTGTCCCTACTGAATGGCGCATTGCTACAGTCATCCATCTCCATAAAGGGGGAGCAACTACAGACCCTGGGAATTATTGTCCCATTAGCCTGACAAGTCTGATATGTAAAGCTATGGAGTGCATCATCATGGACCTGATTAACAAAGATATAGAAAATCTCCAAACTCTGGACCCCACGTATTTTGGCTTTGTGAACGGGAGAGCATGCCTGCTCAACCTGGTTGACTTCTTTGAGTCAGTCACCAGGGCTGTGGATGAAGGTAAGGCAGTGCATTCAGCCTACCTCAATCTTGCCAAGGCCGTTGATACCATTACTCACTCGGGAATCATTGATAAACTCACCAAACTAGGCATCAACCCCTATATCACTAGGTGGGTTGCAAACTGGCTCACAGATAGAACACACAGTGTGAAAATCAGACTGCTGACCAGTCACGAGTGGAGTCCCACAGGGATCGGTCCTGGGTCCTCTCCTTTTCGGCATCTACTTCTCAGTAGTCCAGGCCAACACAAAGGGACTCTAGCTGACCAAGTTCACAGACAACTGCAAGCTGGGAGCCATTTTTAACTCCCCAAATGATGGACATCCTACAGAAAAGCCTCACTGAGACCAATGACTGATGTCAAAACCATGGCCTTAAGCTTAACGCCAAAAAATGCATCGTCATTCCCTTTGGTAAAAACTCAGTTCCCACTAATTACCACATTGATGGGAGGTAAGCCACTGAACACTGAAGGCGTTAAAAGAGATCTGGGGATACAGGTTGACAGCAACCTCTCCTTTGACCACCACATTGCCACTGTGGTCAGAAAGTCCTTCTATGTGGCATATCTCATTACCAAGGGTTTTGCATCCAGGAAGAAAGAGGTCATGATCTTTCTCTGCTCTTCCCTCATTAGACCAGTCATTAAATATAATGCCGCATTTAGCATGTACCTCACTAGACACCTGCAACAGCTGGAGATGCCACAGAAGTATCTCATGAAGAGGATCCTAGGCATTAAACACATGTCCTACATGGACAGACTCAAAAGATTCCAGCTATTCTCTGTCTCATATCTCCTACTTAGAGTGATCTCTGCTTGACTTACAAAGCCATGTCTGACCCAGATCTGTTAGAAATGCTACATCTAAAGAAATCCCAATCCCTCCACACCACACTCTCCAGAGACCTCAACCTCATTACCACAATCAACAGAACATGTTGGAGGGGCAGATTCCTCACTCAGAGACTGCCCATTCTCTGGAATAGACTTCCCATACATGTCAAACAGAGCACCTTGCTGTCCCTCTTCAAGAGAAATCTTGGTGACTGGATGGGTAATAGAAAGTTCATCCTGGGGATCAGTCCAGTGGCTCTACTTGATAGAGGCACTGGGAACTAACGTCGGGTGGCATGATGCCAGGGCAATTCAATGGGCTAGGCTTGCAAAGGCTCCAGGGCCATTAGCCTAGTACACACCTATGAACCTATGTCAGGTTGTATCATACAAATCTCCCACCTTTTACTTGCTTACACTACCAACTAACAACATGCAAAAGATATGGCAGTCATTCATATTATTACACAATACACTCCAGGTTCGACACTTGCTTTGTAATTCCAGCAGTTGCAGCATTTTTGGTTCAGGGCTGACTGTCTGATGCAAGCAGTGCACAGTCAATGCATGGGTGGGTAGATGTTGTGAGAGTTGCCTGGCATCAATGTTACTATATGTATGTGCATAACAGGAAGGTGTTAGGCCCTTAGGTCTGAGTGAGTGTGTTATGTGTTGTCTCTTAGCCAATGCAAGGGCACATTGAGAATGCCTTATCTGCCTACACTCAGAGCAGCTGCTGCTGCTTCCCCTTCTGACTCCTCATCTGCATGTAGCTGTGGTGACCTTGCTATTGTTGGTGGGATGTGTGCCCCTTCCCCTTGTTGATCCTGATGAAGCTGTTTTCTCAGGATGATGGTGTGTAGCATGGTACAAACTATGAATATTTCAGTACATGCCCCTGGATCATACTGCAAGGCTCCCCCAGATGTATTTAGGCACTGGAACCACGATTTTAGCAGCCCAAACACATGCCCTATGATATTTTTGGTTTGAGCGTGTGTCCCATTATGGTGTTCTTCAGCAGCTGTATGTGCACATCTGATGGGTGTCATCAGCCATGTTTCCAGTACATAACCTGCATCCTCCAGTAAATGACCTTGTGGAATATCCCCCCCCCCTACAGTTGGGAGGTGTGCCAGATATTTGAGTCGTGGTAACTGCCTGGGTGGCCAGCACACATTCAAGATAATTAGCTTGGCATTACACGTGACTTAGCAGTTAATAGAGTGGAAGCCCTTTCTATTAATGTAGAGTCTTCCCTGTTCCCTGGGTGGTGCCTTAATTTCTACATGTGTGCAATCTATGGCACCCAATACTTCAGGGTAGTGTGCTTCAGGGCATAACTCCTACAGATTTCTGGCCCTATCCTCAGGAGTATGGGGAAAATATATGTTTTCACTAGCATGTTGGAGCACAGCATTCAGGAATTGATGGAGGATCCTGGATGCTGATGCCTGTGATACCCCCGGCATGTCCACTGTTCGTCTCTGAAAGGTACCTGTAGCTAAAATTCTAAGTGCTACACATACTTTTGTCTCCACCGGGATTGGCTCCCCTCAGTTTGCCTTGGCTCTGAGTTGAGGATAACAGATGTTGCAGAGTTCCTGTAGTGTGTCTCTATTCACCCTGTAGCACTCTACAATTTTCACATCGTGTAAATTGTGATAAGTTAAATGGGGTCTGAAAACTCTTCTCCTTCTTGGCCTTGGGCTATTAGTAGCAGCAGCTGCATATATTTCAGCCTATTGCACATACACATGAATTTAAGTAACAGCAGCCCCTAACATTTTTTCTATGTACACTCTTTTCCATGCGTGTATTCCAATAGGCTTTGGAATTTACAGGTAAAACCAGCACAGAGTCTACACAGTTGCTTTATAGCTTGTTGAATAGCTTCTCCATCTTGGATGATTGGTTGATTAGCATACAATTCAGCTGCTTATGCTGTAATTTGCATTTCATGGTGTTTAGCTTGTTTGCATGGCTCTACACATGATGTAGATTTGCTTATTGAATCCAAAACAGTCTCTACCATTTGCGCATCACGCACCAACACTCACACGGTGGAAACGGACTGTGTAGGCTTTATTGAATCTGGCTGTATGTCACCAAATGCATGTTCAACCCTAGCATTTAATACTTCACAACATTTTATTTATTACTGTGTGATGAACATTAAAGACTATGAGGAAAACAGTACAGTACAGTACAGTACAGAAGGCAAAAGAGGATGTAAAATTAAGAATCACAATAGAACAAGCTAAGTGTTTAAGTAATAAGGCACAACATGGTGCTTCTTTATTTAGAATGTTATTGTATCATAACATCATTCTTTGGGGAGGCTGAAATAATGTTGAGAAACTACTTTGATCTTATCCAGATGTGATGTAACACACTATCCCAACAAAGTCTTACTCCAATTAGATAATCTAATTTGTGATAGTAATAAAAATAATAATAATAATAATAATAATAATAAAAGGGTCATTAATAAAAACATGTGCTTAATGCTAAACTCATTGAGTCCCATGCAAGATAATGAATTGTCTGCTGTCAAAAGGGATACTGGACAAATGTCACACAACTACTCACAAAACAGGGCAGCAGTCAAATAGCACTTGTTCTGCACAATTTGTTGAAAAACACAAATATACTATATTTATGTATAGTGTCCGTCCACACAAAGCACTATGTCATGCATTAATGTCCATTTAAAGATGCAAAAGTGAAAAATGTTGGAAATAGAAGGTAGGCATGAGACACTTTAAATTAACAGCTTGTGATACATTTCTTTCACAAGTCTAGACTGCTTACAAATACACTCTTCCCATGAATAACACAATGCAGTCCGTGCTCCTTGCTAGTACACTTTCATCGATTTTAGAACAGGTAGACCGTCTGACAATATATGCCCTAACCTCATCGATACTTTGCTGCTTATACTGGACCATATATGAAGCATTGGACATATGACACTTTTCCAGCAAGGCAGACAAGTACTTGGACTGTGCTTCAACAGCATTCTGTGCACAAGACAACTGCTCAACAATATGTGATGCAACATTATAACTTCAAATGAGCTTAGCCATTAACAGGCATCACATTTTCTGGGACGTTATTGTTTCACATTTATGGAACTTGCCAAAAAGATAATTTTCTTTTGAGAAACAACGAATATTGTTGGAGTTATGAGACATGTTGTAATCCATTGCTTTTTATCTGTCCCACAATAATCTGTGAAAATAGAAAATTCACCCTTTTCACATCATATGATATTGTAAAAGTTCAGTTTTAGTGACCTGATGTGGACTTTTTTTTTAAGTCAGTGGTAACAAGCTGTGGGAAAAGGGAGAATGAAAAAGGTTTGCACACCAATTTAATAACTCACACAACTTATTGCAGCACCACTTAGCCTTCAGTGATGTGAGAATGAACACCAGCAGAAACATTTTATATGCAGTCTGTTTGCCCAAACAGCTGTGAATGGAATATAGCCAGGAAGAGATGGTCCTGCTCATTGGGAACATTTACTGCATCATCCCAGTCCAACTACTTTACTGGTCCAGCAAGTTAACATTTACCTTAAGCATTACCAGGATATATCCTTGCTTCAGATCATCACATAGCTTACTATAGAAGGCATTTAACTATGGAAGAAAGTATTGCATTAACTCTTTTACTGTTAGTAAGGAACCTGCTGGTTTGGGTGTCTCATTTGGTAAACCTTCTTAGCTATGTGAAACTGCATTTGTAAGGCATGAAAACAGTTTCCACACTATAGAAAGATTTCAGCTCCTTGTATATTATTAGATAAGAGTTACATGTACTCCTAAGTCCTGATATTGATCTTGTATACCTTATCAAACACTACCTGATTGCTGGGATTTTGTATGTGCTGGGGTGCTGTTGACTTCATGAGCTGTTACCCACTACGGTAGGCTGCCATCACAGTATTGGTCTTACATCCAGTTGTAAATTTGTTGCTATAACACCAGGATGCATTTCTATGGACATACTTCTGCTGGTAAAAGTAGTTATCAGTGACAAGACATTGTTTCCCTGCTTGTGACTTCTTTCTTCTGTAATGCTAAGTAAGGATAAATGCACCACTTTGCACCTTGGGGAAGCAATAGTTGAATATCAAATAAATGTATATCCTCACGAGTTACAGAAATTGACAGACTATAAGGATTTAGGTATTATTAAATGTAGTAATTTTAAGTGAAGTACTAATGGCTTAAAAGTTAAAGCTAAGGCATTAAAAGTTATCGGGTTAATTTTTAAGAACATTATGATGACACACTGGTGCAGTGGTTAGCATTGCCACTTCACAGCAAGAGGGTCACTGGTTTGATTCTTGGCTGGGATGTCTTCTATGTGTAGTCTGCATGTCCTCCCTGTGTTCATGGGGGTTACCTCCCACATTCTAAAGACATGCTGTCTGCAGCATTTCCACCTGGGCCTCCAATGAAAATGGGCTCTATCCCAGTCAGATTTTCCCGGAAAATATAAATAAATAATGACCGTCTTTTGATGTTGTTCATAACATATGTTCAATCCATTGTTGAGTACAACATGTTGTTTTGCTTCTCCAAGACAGGTGATCTTCTGGTTTTAAAAGGTATTCAATGAAAATTTACAAGGCGTTATCATTACTTGTAGAGATAAATCATATCCATCTAGAGTGGAATGTCTAGGCCTCTTTTCAATCAGATACTGATATCTAAGGGATAAACTTTGTTTGGCTGTCAGGGGCACTGGAGTGAAGAATTTCAATCTTTACTAAATAACGAAATGCTGACTACAAGCATATTAACTAGATGTGCATATTTTACTAACAGAACTGAGGAGTCAAAGAAAGTCTTAAGATTTAACTATTTAACACAGTCAGTGGTTCGACTTTGGAACAGGGTTCCTTAACATATTCATCAGTCTTCTTTGCAGATATTTAAAAAAACAGCTCTATATGTGGTTGGTTCCCAGGGTATATACATTCATTGAGGAGTGTGCTTTCAGAATGGCCTTTGGCCGTTACGCAGGAATTAATGAACAACTGAACAATATTCCTGGGAAATGGCATGCCACATTTTGAGTTTCCTTCATTGTTCAGACATGTCAGCATAGAATAAGATGATACTGTATGTTGAGGGTGGATTTATACAGTTGTCAGCTGTTTGATTGTTTTCACTGATCATTAATTAGAATGCATTATAGTAGTCAACATCATTCTTTGAGTAACTAATCTACCTCAGGTTTTGATGTTCTACATTCATTCAGTTTGCAATTTGACATGGGGAAAATTCATTTTGTCTTATTCCTGTCCATAGCAAATGATGAACATACTGTTAGTTTGTACCTGGGGCAGCAGGACACCTTATGGTATGTGGTTAGTGCAGCTCCACCACAAGGAGGGTGCACAGTGGTCCCCCCACCCAAAAATGCTTATTAGGTTCATAGGTTCATAGGTTCATACTAGGCTATCTGCCCTGGGGCAATTATAAGCCTAGCCCGATTCTGTATGGCTTACGCCACCCCTTGATTTGAGTATACTGTGCCCTTTTTAAGGTTTAGTTTACTGTGCCTCTGTCTAATAGTGACACGGGAGTAATCCCTGGGACAAACCTACGATCCCCCATCCACTTATCGAGATTCTTCTTGAAGAGATTCAGTGAGGTGCTCTGCCTCACATGAACTGGAATTCTATTCCAGAGCGAAGGGAGCCTCTGGGTTATGAACCTGTCCCTCCAGCAAGTTCTATTTATTTCTGTGCTGAGGTTCAAGTCTCTCGAGCGTGTGGCTCTAAGGGATTTAGATTTACTGAGGTGGAGCATGTCCATTAATACTGGATTTGACATAGCTTTGTATGTCAGGTATAGATCACCTCAAAGTAGGCGGTATGCAACTGAGTAGAGCTGGAGTTTTTTTAACCGAGCAGCATATGGCATCTGTTTGAGACCCTTGATCCTCTTGGTGAGATACTTTTGGGGTCTTTCTAATTGCTGCAGATGTCGGGTAAGGTACATCCCAAAAGGGGCATTGTATTCTATGATGGGCCTGATGAGGAATGAATAAAGGGGCACGATTACCTCTCTTGATCTAGATGTGAAACCCTTCGTGATGAGGTGGGCTATGTAGAAGGTCTTTCTAACCACTTTGGCAATGTGGTTTTCAAAGGAGGGATTGCTATCAACTTGGGTCCCCAGGTCCCTAATAACTTTCTCTGTACTTAATGGGTTTCCGCCTATGTGGTAATTTGTGGGCACATTGTTTTTGCCAAAGGGTATGACTATATATTTTTGGCATTTAGCTTTAAACCATGGCGCTGGCACCAGTTATCTGTCTCTGTGAGACCTTTTTGAAGGATGTTTGTGTCAGCTGGAGAGTTGATTATGGCGCCCAGTTTGCAGTCATCTGCGAACTTGGTGAGCCATAGTCCTCCCACGTTGCCTGTACCTCGGAAAAGTATATACCGAACAAGAGTGGTCCCAGGACAGAACCCTGTGGGATGCCACTTGTGACCGGTTTCGAGTCTGACATGGCTCCAGCAACTCTCACTCTGTGGGTTCTGTCTTTGAGCCAGTTTCGACCCATCTTGTGACATAGGGGTTTATATTTAAGCTGGATAGCTTATCTATGATGCCAGAGTGGGGTATTGTGTCAAATGCCTTTGCAAGGTCCAGATAGGCTGTGTGGACTACCTTCCCTTCATCTATGGCTTTGGTGACTGTTTCAAAGAAGTCAACCAGGTTCAAAAGGCAGGATCTGCCCTTGACAAAGCCGAACTGGGTAGGATCTAGTGTCTGTAGGTCCCCAATGTCTTTGTTTATAAGCTCCATGATGATCCTCTCCATAGCCTTGCAGACTAAGCTAGTCAGGCTTATGGGGCGATAGTTTCCAGGGTCCGTAGAGGCTCCACCTTTGTGGAGTGGGACCACTGTTGCTGTACACCATTCTTTGGGCACATATCCTGTAGTGAGGCTGAGATTGTATAGCTGTTTTATTTGAGGGATCAGTTCCTCTTGTAGTTCATGTAGGACGCAACCTGGGACGCCATCTGGTCCCATGGAAGCAAGTGTTTTTTGCTTTGGAGAGGGCAGCTTTCACCTGAGCATCTGAGATGTTTGGGAGACAGCCCTCTGCCGGGATAGATACTTGCTCTTTTGGGGAGTTTGCACTGAACCTGTCTGCCAGGATATTGGCGATGTCTGTGGGTTCAGTGTATTTTTTGTCGTTTAGAATCAACTCAGAACAAGTCTGGGAGTTGCATCCCAGGTTTCTAACATAACTGAAAAAAGCCTTATGATTGTCTTTGGTGTCCTGTGCAATTTTTCTCTCGAAGCTGGCCTTGGAGGATTTTATGAGGATCGTAATTTTTGCTAGTACTGATCAGAGATGCCTTCCCTATTAGGGATTTTGCTCTATCATGTAGTAGCTTCCTCCTTCTGTTGTACAGTTTATTTATGGCAGGGTCCACCAGACTGGACGCCTGCCTTTGGATGATTGAGTCTTGGTTTTGTTTGGGATAGCATGATCCATGCATTCCTGGAGATGTCCGTAGAATGCATTTATATAGGATTCTGCAGTTTGGGCTGTAGTTTCCACTGGCCCTGGGGCCTTGAAGGATTCCACTTCGGTTTTGAGAAGTGAGAAGTTCGCTTTTGAGAAGTTTTTCACTGTGGTTTTCTGGGCTGGGGGTGGGGTCGGGATGTGGACATCCAGTGAAATTAATTTATGGTCTGATCTTACCAATGAGGGATATACTTCTGGTGTGGAGCATAGAGTCCCCATGTTGGTAATGATCAGGTCTAGTATGTTGTCCCCTCTTGTGGGAGTGGTGACTAGTTGTTCCATAGCATTTGAGTTTATAATTTCCAGGAATCTTTGGGCTAAGGTGCTCCCAGTCAATGTTTGGGTAGTTGAAGTCGCCCAATATAATGGTGTTCGGAGAGATCTTCATGTTCTCCAATGTTTTCAGGAAAGACGAATGGGATTCCTGACTTTGAGAGGGTGGTCTGTAGGATGCTATAAACTGAAAAGCAGTCTTGCCCACTGTTAGTTGCACATGGATGGTCTCCGATACTTCGTGCAATGCCACTAACCTGGAGGTGTGGATATCCTTGATAAATATGGAAACTCCCCCTCCTTTTGTGGTTCAGTCCGGGTATTGGGGCCGAAAAGCATGATATGAGGTATAGCCTGGTAGTGCTGGGGTGCTCTCTGGAGCCTTGAACCAGGTTTCTGTCACTGCACAGATATCGATGTTCTCCATACTGAGGAGAGCTTCGAGTGCATGCATCTTGAGGTTAAGACTTCTGGCGTTTAGCAGCATTACCCTTAGTTTCTTGTTCCTTGTGCTGTCTATGGGGGTGGGTTTGACTTTTGAGCCTTGCCTAAAAAAGGCACTATGGGGTTGGCAAGAGCCTTTGCCAATATCCGAAAGCCCAGTGGTGACAGGTGCAAGCCGTCCCTAGTGAAGCAACGTGGCTTGTCGAGCGTGTCATCCCAGGCTGACAGACACTGGATCCCCTTTGAATGACACCAAAATTTTAGCCAATTGTTAAAATCGATCATTTTGTCTTTGTACTCTGGCATCATTCTAGGTGAGGGTAAGATGCTGCTCAAGGTCAGGGTCATACCAGCCTGGGCTACATGATCAGAGAGCTCCTCTATGTCTCTTTTCATGTAGTCCAGGGAGGTACGTCTCAGGTCATTCATACCAGCATGTACAATGACTGAGTCATATTTGTATTTGCTTTGGAGTGACCTGAGTGCTTGCTTTATCTGTCGGATCCTAGCACCCGACAGGCAGCTCACCGTGACCTTCTCTTTATTCAGCCTGGTGAGCGGGACGTCAGTGTGTCTGACAATAGAGTCACCTATAACAAGAGTATCAGGTGTGTTATTCAGCCTTAGGTGTGTTATTCAGCCTTTGTGTAAAGTTTTGGGTGCGTTGCATGGTCACATCAGTTTTTGGGTGAGTATGGTCATTTCTGGTAATGCAGACCTCAGGGTGTTTGATATCTTTCAGTCATCAATGTGTGCTGGTTCACTATTACCTGACTAGCTGTCACAAGGTGATTTGCCATCTAATTCCACAGATCCAGTATTAATGATAATGGCAATAGCAATAGTATTCATTCAACCATTCATTCTCTGATTACCCACAGAATCAGTTTAAGGGCCGAAGGGGAGCAGTAATTTATTCTGGCACTCAAGTGAGTTCAAGACAGAGAAAATAATCCTGGATGGAGTGCCAGCCCATTGCAAGATGCGCACATGTACGCTTGCACACCACACACTCATACACACAATATCACAACATACACATATATATTTGGATACGGCATTCACATATATGGGCAATTTGGTACATGCAACATATATCTGGAATATGGGAGAAACCAGAGCACCTGGTGAAAATCCACATGGAAGACATGCAAACAGAATGGAAGAACCAAACACTATGAGGCAGTGATGCTAATTGCTGTACTACAGTATTATCTTTATAACAATGATAATGATGATATTAATACTAATTTTGAGGCATAGTGTGCAGAACTAAATACAGAATATATATAGTGTACAGAAGTAAAGAGCAAAGCACTGAAAATTGAACTGTTTTCAGATACACACACACACACACACACACACACACACACACACACACACACACACACACACACACACACACACACACACAAGTCAGAGCTGTTACTTCCTACATGAGAAGCAATTTACCTAAAATGCATTGAAATTTTCTAAATCTGGCAATATAAGGGCACAAATTTAAAATGTTAACACAGTAGGGACTAGAGGAATCAGTGGAGATAAGCCAAACATAGAAAGAGGGGAAGGAGCATGTATTTGGATTTGGTGCTATCTGAATAGACGCACCACTGGATTTTCAGGAAGTATTGTGTGTCTTACTACTGAGAACTGCATCAGTTAATCTGTCTGTTTTGTGTGCTTATGGACACTGAACAAGACTGGAAATGGAAGTTAACTTCAAAGATCTTGCAAGACCATGAAGAAAGAATAAAGTGAGCCTACCTCTTCCCACAAACAGAGTAACCTCATGATTGTGTAACATTTGCTGTGTTTACTTCAAGGACTGAGTGAATTCAGAAGTTAGCAATAGCTCCAGTTATGTTTTTTTATTTAGGAGACATCTGTAGGATCAGCTAGATTGTAGTTAGTACTTTCCTGAAGATTACTGACTTTCTCTGCACAAATATGTATGTTTTCTGAAGTAATTGCCAGTGTACTTTGCACCATTTTTATAGGCCTGCCACCTTTTAAGCGGGCCAAAGTGGGGCATGGGGGTGTAGCCATTATGACACCGGACACACCCCCTACCATGACATCACCACAGGAGTGGTGAAGGAGATGCAGTTATGGGTACAACAGTGTGAAGTTATTACAGCATACTGAAATCTCACAAACCATTTAAATTATGAAGCTTTAACAGTAAAAGTGAACCATTACTGCAAAAAAAAAAAAAAAAAAAAATTACTCAGTTGTAACAGTAATTAAACTTTACAGAAAAAAACACACTTCTTCTTCTTTCAGCTTTTCCCAGTTAGGGGTCGCCACAGTGGATCACCTGTCCGCTCATGACTGGCAGTGGAGTTTTACAGTGTTGAATTGCCAGCCCAGCGCTCAACCTTCCACAGAAGGCACACACACACACACCTAGGGCCAATGTAGAGTGTCCAATCCACCTACAGCATGTCTTTGGGATGTGGGAGGAAACCAGAGTACCCGGAGGAAACCCACGCGACCACAGGGTGGACATGCAGACTCCACACAGAAGGCACCCCAGCCGAAGATCGAACCGGAGAACCTTTTGCTGTGGGGTGACAATGCTAACCACTGCACCACCATGGCTGTACTCATATCAAACAGAGAATTATGTTTACTTAAAAAAGTAAAAAAAGCTCTTAAATTCTACATATTACACTAAGCATGACAATTCTGAAACAAGAAGTCTAAAAAATCTATATACTGCACACACGGGCATTAAAATTTGTTAAACATATAATTAAGAATAGGTTTATTGTAAATAAAAGCAAAAACAAAACACAAAAGAACAACACTACATACTGTGTGTACTTTGCATTTTTTTTAAATGTTTTTATTAATGTGTACATTGCATTTGACTTGATGGGCTGAAGAAGTGCCTGCTTTGATATACTATTTGAATAAAAGTCACTACATTTCATCCAGTAATTTATAGTCATCATTAACTCAGCTTTTAACAAGTCCACACTACAGTGGTTTCACACATTTGTCCATGTATTTTGCAACAAAAACTCCCTCCGCAAATGCATTTGATGGTGTTATAGATAATACCCTAGGAATTACCAGATATAGTACAGTCAGCTCAGGCCCTTCTCTGAAAAGCTTCAGCCCCTTTTCTCCTGGAGATAAGCTTGTGGTACATAATTCTTGGGGAAAGGGCTTGATTGCTAAAAGTCCTGGAAAAGATGGACTTCATCTATGTCCCACAGACTCAGGGCACTGGTCACCTTGAGTAAGTCACTGAAAACAAAGGGCTCAGTAAAAGATAATTTAGACAGTGTAAACAAGTAGTTGTTTTCAGTATAATCAAACCGCTGTTTTAAGTACTTGACTGCTGTCTCCAAAAAACATGATGAAGTCTCTTTTCAGTTTGTTAAAAGAAGTGCTGTCTAATGTGTTCATAAGTGCCCTAAGTTTTCCTCCCAAGAAAGCATCTTCAGCTCTTGCCTGCAGGTTTTCCTTGACAGAGATCATTACTGAAAATGTTTCCATGACAGTAAGTGCTGCTTTTTCTAATATACTTATACATTCATTGAAATCCACAAGAACAATAGTGAGAAAGTGCAAATAGTACTGGGGCAGAATAGGCAATGCATTCTTACCATGCTCATTATCTGAAAAGTACTGCCATATCTGTCAGGGGGATCTCCTCTTCTCCCTGGGAGAGGAAATATGGCGGGAGCACTGGGAGATTTTTCAGTACTCTGTCAATGGCTGGCAGGACTGACAGCCCCCTTGTTGGTATATGCCTTAAGAGACTTTCAAATACCATGCCACAAAACTCAAAGAAGTCTTTCAAGTCTCTGGTCCTTGTGGCAGAACCTGAGAAATGGCTAAAATGTGTCATCACAAACAATTCCATATCATAAGGTAGTTGTGCTGCAGCTTTTTTGGCTGCATTATGAATAATGTGGGCAACACAGTTAGCCTTCTGCAGTGATGGGAAGTTTCTTTTAATCTGCTATACACACCAGATTTCTTTCCATAGTTACACTGGCATTATCAGGCCCATATGCTGAAATGCTGTTCTAGGGCAAGGAGCACTTTTCCATAATGTTCAAAATCTGTTGTGATAAAGCGTGGGCAGATTCATCAGGGCCTTCATAGAAGTCCAAAAGACCATTCACCACCCCTTCTTCTTTGGAAAAATGCCTCACTACAAGTGGAAATAATTTTATGTTTCCCTTGTTAGAAGCATCCAATGATAATGCAAATTAAGTGCCTGGTTTCTGAAGGCCATGCAGGAGGCATTCCAATGAGTGCGGTCCCAAAACATTTTCAGCAATGGCTTCAGCCTTGGTTCTTCCGCAAGATAGTTTTTTTTTTATGATGTTCAAGTCACTGTACAACTGGCTGGCCAATTTTACTGCACAGTCCAAACTGTTGTAAGAAATACCAAATGTATGGAACACCTCAGAGGCTTCTGCTGCAATGATCTTACGTTCTGGTCCATCAGGCGTTGTGTTCCTTGCCCACTTTGTCATCAGGTGGCTGGACTTTGCTTGAAGAATAGCAGTCTTATGTTGTTCAGTTGCCTCATGTCATGCAACATAATTTCTTCCACCATGGGTGACTAGGAATTCCTTTTTGCAGTACCTGCAGAATGCTTTTACATCACTGCACCTCTTTATCCAGTCAGATTTCATTTTCCAAACACCCTGCCACATGCACATTCTCTTGTTGCTGATTGGCTGTAATGAAGCTGCTGCTCTCTTCATTCTTGAATCTGTACTTCCTGATATGCAACATATTTAGCAAAACTGTGTTAGTAGGATAAAGTAATATAATGGCACACAAAAGAACTGTCTAGAAACACTGGCATTTGAAAGAACTGTTTTGAAAAACATTGTCATCTGAAACATGAAGCAGTTTGTCAACTAGTTCTTTGATATAGATTCACTGAAGTCCTGAGGAATGGAACAGAAAGGAATTAACATTACAAACCATTTAAGAAGGTAGAATAGTAAATATCATAATGGGGTGGATATTTTGTTCATTGAAAACTTGACATTAACACTGCTGGTAGAACGCCAACTGCATTATGTTTACCACTGAACATGCCGCCCACCCCTCCAAAAAATAAAGTTATACACATATTTTCAATTTAAAGTACTTCTTACAAATCATCACTAAAATGCCACTCTAAAATGAATTAGAATGCACAGCTGACCCCATAGACCCCATTTACCTCTGATTACAGCAATTAAGAAAAAAAAAGAAATAATAAACCTATAGCACTAATTTACCCAGCACAACGATGCAATAAAGAACAGGCCCAACAGCAGCACAGCCATATTTGCATTATAATCAAAGAAGTTCATTTTAAACTTATTGAAGACAGCATTAAAATCAAAATACACACATTTCCACTTATAAAAGCAAATTATCCTGAAACAATAACATGTTCTAGCATAATTCCAAATGAACTGTGTTAACTTCTGAACATGCCCCCCAAAAAAAAAATAAAGTTAAGCATTTTCCCTTTTAAAAGTACTTCTTGCAAGACATCATTTGCTAGCTAGTCTAAAATAAATTACAATGCACAGCAGACCCCATGGACCCTGTTTACCTCCAAACACAGCAATTAATAAGAAAAATAAACCTACAACAGTAATTTACCCAGAACAATGATGCAATAAAGAACAGGCCCAAGTAACAGCAGCACGGCCATATTCACATTATAATCATAGCAGTACATTTTAAACTTATTGAAGACAGCATTAAAAATAAAATACACACATTTTTGTTTGTAAAAGCAAACTATCTTGAAACAGCCCACAACAACATGTACCTAGTATAACACCAAATGCACTATGTTTACCTATGAACATGTATCCTCAAAAAATAAAAAGTTATACACACATACACACTTTCACTTTAGTAGTTCTTGCAAATCACTAAATAACCACTATAAAAAATAACCAAAGCAGTACATATTAACTTCTTGAAGACAGCATTAAAAAACTTAATTGCACACATTTGCACACAAAAAGTGCAAATTGTCCCAAAACATTTCCAACTGTAAATGCAAAGTACCCTGAAATAGCCACAATAACAATAGAAATATGTCAATCACACTGCATTTATCCACGAAGATTGCCCCAACCAGAAATAAAACAAATTCTATACACATATTTTAGCCTTTAAAAAATAATGCTTCCAAATCATCCAAAACAACCACAATTATAGATTAAATTACACACACATAAATAGACACACACACACACACACACACACACACACACACACACACACACACACACACACACACACACACACACACACACACACACTTTTTATACCTTTAACAACTACTACTTGCAAATCTCAAAATAACTACTACACAGATTTAAATACTGTACAGTGCACCCCAATTACCTCTAAACATTAAAAAATTACATTGAAATAAAGCACGATATTCCCATTTTAAAAAGCTGCAGCCATAAAATACTATTTGTACTTATTTATCACTACAATCATAGTCTTTGCTGGGAAAGCTGGGTTCCCTGCTGGAGTTGCTGGCTGGCTTCTCTGACCCTGCTGGAGTGGCTAGCTGGTTGGCTTCCTGCTTACTGGAGTGGCTAGCTGGCTGGCTGGCTTCCTGCCTGCTAGAGTGGCTAGCTGGCTACGGCTGCTGGAGTGACTAGCCAGCTGGCTGGTTCTGGCTGCTAGAGTGGCTTGCTGGCTTCCTGGCTGTGGCTGCTGGAGTGGCTAGCCAGCTGGCTGGTTCTGGCTGCTAGAGTGGCTTGCTGGCTTCCTGGCTGTGGCTGCTGGAGTGGCTTGCTTGCTGGCTGGCTGACTCTGGCTGTAAAAAAAAAAAAAAAAGACAAATCCCAGTCCTGTACTATTAGTTGCTATAGAAGCGCTAATAAAAAATGTCTCTACAGCCGTGACCTTTGTAGGGCTCTTCTTGCCTCAATCCCCACTCCCTTCTTGAGTTGCCGCCAATTTCTGCACAATTTACAACATCCGGACCTAACAGGGAATAGTTCTGCCTGCAAGTCCAGGTTGGGGGTGTAACCGGACTGCCGTGGGAAAAACTGGAAACATTTGCAGTTTTTCCAAAGGTGATTCAGCACGATTGACTTTTGAAGTCCCACTGCTTTACAGAGCAGGCAATGGGATGAGGTAGCTCAACCTGTGAGTGTCCCGCTGATAGGACATGTGGCAACTGTACCATTATAAGTAATGCATTTTATAAAGCAACTTTAAAAGATTGCTGCTGGGTTATTACTGAAATATATACAGGCATTTGCACATAACTGGTGAAATGTAACTTGGCATGTGTTCTTTGAAGAGTGATATCTTTTAGCTACAGCTATTATTAAGTTAATATGAAGTGATTGGCTTACTTTAAATAGGATTAATGCCTTTTCAAATGTTCAAAGTAGGACATTTTTTGTAGAAACATGAGATTTTGCAGGACAAAACATACCCATGACCAGTGCAAAGGACAAGAGTTTCACATTTTTGCAAAAATAAAAGCTTATTCTTTTAGCATTTGGGTTGCTTATGCTGTTTCATATAACATTTAGGTGTTTCAAGTGCAAAATAACTATTTTATGCAACTATTAGACAAAATGTATGAAATATTATTTGTTCTAAAATCTCAGGACATTTGTCATTTTTTTAGATTTTTTCACAGGACACAACAGCCCAAAGGACTGTCCCTCGCAAAAAGGGACAGATGGTAACTCTATAATTTTAAATGTTCAGTCATTGGGATCCTGGAAAGCTAGATTGGTCAGTGTAGTGTCATTGTAATACCACTGAAGTAGAAAGGGGTGTTGGAATTAAGAGGGTATTATTAGCCTATGCTATAAATCATTATGCATGTGTGAATGTGAAGTAGTGTAAGCCAAGATAGAGCCTTTGCTGGTAAGATAACACTGCAAGGCACTCAGCTAAAAGAAGAGGGAAGAATCCCAAAAAGCTAGTGGTCACACCTCTGTTCTCCAGCCATGCAGTGTGAAGCCAATCTGAGAGTGATAAGTATGGTCATAGCCCACAGTAATAGTGCATGTGTTTCATACACTTACAAGGCCATCCCTGATAGCAGTAATAATAGAAATAATGGTTATAATACACAATTTTGTCTATGGCTTAATGTGGACACATATCATCACTGTTTGTTTGGCTAAGTAACCAATCAGATATTTTAGATCTGCATAGCAATTGTATAATGTAATACACAGCAGTGCATGTTGCAACACAGAGCAACCACTTCCATGTAGTATTAGTCATACTGTGAAGCCAAGTGCTTTGCACATTTCATAAATGGCAATAGCCTATTACACTGCACAAACTGGAGTATGAACTTGGTCCAACTGTTACAAAACATTAAAAGAATACAACCATTGGTGTATAAAATTAATTCTGTGTAATACAGAATGAAATTTATTTTATCTTTTTTATTTTACTTTTTATTTTACTTTAAATAGACCAATTTCAGTCTCAGCCATTCAGCCATGCACATACACAAGCTCGTGTGTGTGTGTGTGTGTGTGTGTGTGTGTGTGTGTGTGTGTGTGTGTGTGTGTGTGTGTGTGTGTGTGTGTGTGTGTGCATCTGCATTTATATATGTGTATATATATATATATATATATATATATATATATTATTGATCAGCATTAGATTGATAATTCAATATCTGCTTTGCATTCATTTGATAACTCAGTACATCAAAGCTCAAAATATCTCAAGAACACAGATGCATTGAACCCATCAAACACAACAATATGTGTATAGCAGTGTTTTTGCAGGGGGCAAACCCTCCTGTACTTCCACATATGAGAAGTTGCCCCTCACACCCCCACTAACTTAAATATTCTGTCTCCAACATCACATAACACTGATGAAAGGGCAAATTCCCTTCAGCTGCTTTGTCTTGATCTTACCAAAATCCCAATTGTTTGCAGTCCCTTAAATGTGTAAATAAATTGAATGTACTCATTCACTTACACTGCTTAACAGACATAATCTGTACATCACTGATTAACTTTGTCCATTGATGTAAGTGCATTCAATGGAATGAAGTGAGCATGCACTTTGAGGAAATGTGGACTGACCAAGTCTGTTTATCTGCCTATCTATCTAGCTGTCTGTCTAGTCTATCTAATCTATCTATTATGCAGTATATTAAATCTTTTTAGAATGACTTTCATTAAGCAGGACCCACTCAACCATTAAAAAAGATGACAAACAATAGCAATGTCTTTCTGCTTTTCCCGGTTAGGGGTCACCACAGCGGATCACAAGTTTGCAGATTGATTGGCAGTGGTTTTATGGTGCCGAGTTGCCATCCTGAAGCCCAATCTTCATGGAAGGCACACCCACATGCACACACACCTGCCTGCATGTCTTTTAAAGTTCACACAGCCGCAGGGAGTTCATGCAAACTCCACACAGAAGGAACTCCAGCCGAGAATCGAACCAAAGAGCCTCTTGCTGTGAGGCGACAATGTTAACCGCTATTCTCACTAATAAAAATGTATATCATATAAATCAGACTGGGGTAGACAGAAATGTAGGAAAGATGAAAACAACAAACAGAGGGGAAACACACAAGGGTAACTAAGATATAAAAAGTGGATGGTGGGTGGAAGGAAGAATATGTTTTCTTTCAAGGAAAGAGCCTTTTCTGAGATTTATAAAAGAAAAAAGGGGAGGTAGTGAGAAATAGCTGAGGATTGGATAGAGGGAGAAAGATAAGTTGCAGAGGTAGACAGACAGACAAAGAACACAGACAAGCAAAGGCGGTACACCTACATCAAATCTGGGGAGGAATGAACACAAACATACAGTAATGGGCACGGAGTGATGAGGAGGGTTGAATAACAACAACAAATGGTGAATGATACATATAGGTGGAAAACTACAAGGATGGGACTAGGGTAAAGTCTTGGCATGGCTGGATGCCAGGCTTGCCCAGATGTTAACATAATCAGGTATCACTCACATAGGTGGCTAATGTTTGGGGCCAGGTATTCCCCTAGTGACCTAGCATGTGGGGCCTATCAGTCAGTGCAACTCCACAGTCATGCTTGAAATGGATCAGCATAGCCAGGGCAGGCATCCAGTTGACAGTACTACTGCTACTACAACTATTACTTCTACTACTGCTACTACTAGTAATACTGCTATTATTATACATTAAAATACAGCAGAGATGCCCGTAAGCACAGCTATGTAGGTAGGCTTTGGCCAATCCTTCTCTTCAATCATGCAGTGGAGAGTGCTATACTCTACTGTAATGCACTGTATTGGAGATTGCTAACCTGGTGATTCCCCTACTGGCACATTCTGTGCCACAAACTGCATACTGCCCCAACATTTCAGACCACAAAAGGTGGCTTGCCAATTGTCACATCATGTCACCCTACAAGTCTTTGATTCACCACATCACCTACATCACCTATAGTACATGGCTAATGTGTTTACCTTCCATGGCCATACCCCACCTTATAGTGTTGAATTCACCTGTCACTGTATTCTCCACCACCCATGCAAGTGATAACAACTGTGCCATGCCCACTTCCTAACCTGTCTGGGTATAGTGATGTCTGATGCACAGTGTAGTCAGTCCATGCACTGTCCCTGCATAGTCTAAGTATGGTAGTGCATGCATTATTTTATTCTGTGTTGTCTGCATCATAACCCATAGTTTTGTGGACCAAACACCACCTCAACTTGCTACTGCTAGAATGAGCTGTGTACACTTCTGCCTCAGTTGTGGTACTACTGCTGCATGTTTCTCCTCTGATGCTCCACCCTGCCATTCTGCTGCTGGTACAACTGTAATGGAATGTCTTGCAATGAAATCCACTTAGTGCTCCACCTGTTTCCACACTGTCATGTTGTACAGCATGGCACACACACAAAAAAAATCTTCCTGTAGATGTCTGGACTAGTGGGCTGTATTGCAGTGCTCCTCCTAATGTGTCAGGACAATTGGAGCATCCTATCAGTAGGCCAAAAACATACGCCGCTATGTTTTGTCCTTCTACATTTTATTCATTATAGGCCATTGTCTGCATGGTCTGGGAGATGCATTTGGGAGTCATCAACCAGGGCTCGAAGGCATATCTGGCATCACCTGGAACACACAAGAAACAACATATTTTGTGTGGTGTGCTTCCTGATTGCATGGAGTTTGTATGTATGGATTATCTAGCATGTGTGTGCACCGACCAATCAGATGACCCTGATGGAAGTACCTTCTCAGGAACCTGTGGTATAGATCAGATATGTGCAAAATGTGTGAATTGCGAGAAATGCTTTGGGTGGTGCATAGACAACTTATAAATTATTCTCTGGGCATTACAGTCCATCTGGCAGTTCAAAGAGTGGAAGCTCTTTCTTGCCCTCTGGACCAAGTATTGCCTTGATGGCAACATGTGTCTAATCTATGGCTTCCAGGACCTCAGGGAAATATGTCATGTAATAAAATACAAAAATGGTGTGGCTTCTCTTCTCTGCAGTCTTGGGGATCCAGATATACACTTCCATATGTTGTAGCATAATGGTTGAGAAACTGGTTTTGTGATGCTGGCACCTGCAATATCCCTAGTTTGCCCCCAGAAGGTAACTTAAACATCCCTGTAGCTAAGATGGTTAAGGGTATACATACCTTAATATCCACAGAAATGGACATACCATGCATCCCCCATGATTCAGATTTTGAGCAACACAATTTATCATGGTCCCTTACAGTCTCCCTATCCATACGGAAATGGTCCGCAATCTGCTGTTCTGAGAGATGTTGGTATGTCAGGCACTGGCTGCACCTCCTCCACTGGGGAGAATTGTTGCAACTCACAACACTTAAGGCACCAGCTAATGTGCTGCTGAGCTACTGCTGCAGCTTATCCTAATATCACTCTGTTATGTACACCATGAATCTTGGTGTTCAAAATAGGTAGACACAATGGCACAGCATAGATTATATATACTCCAAAGCCAACTTCATGCTGCTCAAGTCAGAAGTGACAAACTTCATGACACTCATGCAGACAGGAACTGAAAGTTTGAAAGCTGAATCTGACACTAAGGCACTGTATGAGCACATCCACTCATGCATGAATCGTGTCATCCAAATAGAACCAAGATGCTCTCCTCCAAAAAAAGGAAGCCAGTCTGGTGGTCCCCTACCATAAACAAACTTTACAACAAAAGGAAGAAACTGTTGCAGAAAAGAGGAAAATCCCAGGATGCAAAAACTCCCTTACCAGCTTCAGTAAGAAGCTGAGATCCCTCATAAAATCCTCCAAAGCTAGTTATGAAAATAAAATTGCCAAACATTCCAAAGACAACCACAAGGCATTATTTTGCTATGTCAAGAATCTAAATGGCAATGCTCAGATCTGCTCTGAGCTACAACAGAATGGCATTAAATATACTGATCCCAAGGATATTGCCAATATCCTGGCAGATCGATTCAGTGCCAACTTCACCCCCCCCCCTCACCTCCTAAAGGGCCCATCTCAATATCTAAAGATTGCGAAATTCCAGTAATAATGGCCACACAGGTAAAAACTGCACTCTCCAAAGCTAAGAATACAGCATCCATGAGACCAGATGACATCCCAGGCTGTGTACTGCATGAACTACAAAATGAACTGGCACCTCACCTGTCATGTTTAATCATAGCCTCACCTCTGGCTTTGTGCCCACTGAGTGGCGCACAGCTACAGTTATCCCATTCCACAAGGGGGGATCCACCTTGGATCCTGAGAACTACTGCCCCATCGACAAGCCTGATCAGCAAGGCCATGGAACGTATTATCATGGAACTTATAAACAAAGACATTGTCAACCTTCAAACACTGGACACCACCCACCTTGGGTTCGTGAAGGGCCGATCTTGTCTCCTGAACCTGACTGACTTCTTTGAATTAGTCTCCAGAGCTGTGGATGAGGGTAAGGCGGTCCACACAGCCTATCTGGACCTTGCCAAGGCCTTCAACACCATCCCCCACTCTGGAATCATAGATAAACTTACTAAACTGGGCATTAATCCCTACGTCACTTGATGGGTTGCCAACTGGCTTACAGACAGAACCCACACTGTAAAAGTAGCCGACTCCAAATCCAGCTCCAGACAAGTGACAAGTGGAGTACCTCAGGGTTCAGTCCTGGGACCGCTCTTGTTTGACATCTACTTCTCTGAAGTACAGGCCAATACTAAGGGACTCTAGCTAACAAAGTTCACCAATGACTGCAAACTGGAAGCCATTACTGAATCTCCAAATGATGTGGATATTGTACAAAAGGGCCTTACAGAAACAGATGCTTAGTGCCAGAGCCATGGGCTCAAGCTCAATCCCAAGAAATGTATAGTTATCCCCTTTGGGAAAAAAACATGTACCTGTGAATTACCACATAGGTGACAGTACACTAATCACCAAAAGTGTGATAACAGACTTAGGGATACAGGTGGACAGTGGTCTCACCTTTGATAATCACATTGCCACAACAGTCAAGAAATCCTTCTATGTGGCACACCTCATCGCTAAGGGATTTCCATCCAGAAAAAAGGAGGTCATTGTCCCATTGTACTCATCCCTCATTAGACCCATAATAGAATACAATGCCCCATTTGGTATGTACCTCTCAAGACATCTGCAACAACTGGAAAGGCTGCAGAAATACCTCACTAAAAGAATCACAGGCCTAAAGCAGATGCCCTACACTGACCATCTAAAAATACTCCAGTTATACTCTGTCGCATATCTTCTACTCAGAGGTGATCTCTTCTTGACATACAATGCCATGTCAAATCCAGAGCTGTTGGACATGCTACACTTAAAGAAATCCCAATCCCTCAGAGCCACACACTCCGGGGATCTAAACCTTGTCATCACAATGAACAAAACATGCTGGAGGGATAGGTTCCTGACCCAGAGACTCCCCAGACCCTGGAATGGACTGCCCATACGTGTCAAGCAGAGTGCCTTTTTGGCCGTCTTCAAAAGGAACCTTGATGATTGGATGGGAGATAGGAAATTCACCCCAGGGATCACGTCAGTTGCCATGCTAGACAGGGGGTCCAGGGAAGTAAATAGTGTGTAAAGAAATAGACAGGGAATTGTTATGGCTAGGCTTGTATAGGCCCTAGGGCCGGTAGCCTAGTACCAACCTATGAACCTATGAACTTATACTTCTGAATTGGTCTGCCATTTTGGGTGTTGTCATCTGCATAACCAGTGTATGTGTCTCATTTGTAGGGGATTCCTCATTTCCATCTCATTTTGCACTGATTAGCATGAGGTACATAAAATGCTATTCTGTCCCTTGTGTGACCACAGTTTTTTGCATTTGCATCAGAATGCTTGTTATTTCTTGAGAGCCCTACATCATCTACTCCTGCTGTATTTTAGAAACTAATAAAAGATTTATTACAAGTTGCACAAAAATACCAACACTGCATGGACCAGGATGCATGTGTAATCGTAAAAGAAACAAATACATGTTTTATATAGGAAGCAAATTACTTATGCCAAGTAGTAAATGGCTTACATCATGAAGAGACTAAGTTAAAAGCCATTGTGGAGACTTCTAGGATTCAGAAAGATCCTCACCACTTATGTCCATTGTCTTCCAGAGGTAGAAGAGTTGTCACATGGCAATGCTGTTATGCGTTCTGTAGGAGACTGATACAATGGCCAGCTGAAGTTGTCCAGCAAGGTAAGGAGCAAGCATGGTGATGCTCTGAAGACTTGTATAGGAGGCCAGTAAGAATATCCTGTTGAAGCTGCACAATAACAGAAGGAGGAAGAAGCAATGACAACTCTGGCACAGGGAATGTTGCAGAGTGATTGACAATAGGTTCTCATATGAAAGAGCAGAAAATTAACCAGGGTGCATCTGAAGAAGGTATGTCACAGGAAGATGTTCTAAAACTTTCCATAGAATACTTACAACAAAAACAGAGCAAAAAAGATGCTGTCATTCTAGAAGAAAATGACCTAAGGCAAGGCTTGCCTGATATAATATATATGAATAAACACATTAAGATGGATGAAAGAAATAGATTACATAAGGTAAATAAGACCCAAAATGTTAGAAGATTTATAAAACAGATGAACAGTAATCAGGACTGTTAAGGGAACTTCATATGATATAACATAAATAAATAGGATAAATTATTGTGCGTGGAGACATGCGTGAATGGGCGTACCTTCATTGAAGGTTGTGCGTCAGGGCTGGTAACTCAGCACTTAAAAATCAACTACCAATCATTAGCGGACTGGAGTTCCGCTGTGGCGACCCCTAACCGGGAAAAGCCAAAACACACAACAACAACAACATTGTGCAGCTAAACTAATAATGGATAACAAAAACACAGCGTAATAAATAAAAAGAAAGGAACAAGTAAGAGGCCACCATGAAAGCATCAAATAGAGAAAACTATAAAACAATTAAGAAAAGATGTATCACTGTGTGTCACTGTTAGAAGAATATAGAAAAGGGAACAGGGTCATCATGGGTTTGGGTGTTGGTATAATGGTTAATGTGTTTACCTCATAGACACAAAGCACAAGGTTTGATTCTCACCTTTGGAAGATAAACTGGCTAGGTTTATAATAGCCCACAAGGGCAGCTAGCCTAATACTTATCAATGAACCTTTAAAAATACTTATAAATATAGTTGCAGTAAAAGCAATGAAAAGTAACAGAACAAGATTTATCATACACTACTGCCAGTAACAAACTAAAAATATCAGCACAAACAGAAACCATAGAAGATATGCAGATAAATATAAAGGAAAAATACAAAGTAAGCAATTCATTGATAACTCAAAAAGGCTTTGCAGAGAATTGGGAAACAAAGCAAAATGAATAAAAGCCAACAAAAAAGAAGAAATAGACACACACTGGAGAAATATTTATGAAGGCCCTGTTAAACATAAAGATGTTGAATGGACAGAAGAATTAAAAGAAACAGTAAGGAGTTCTAATGGCCAGAGAAACTGAGAAAAAATTAAGAAAAACTCTTAAGTGGAAACCCCCAAGCACATTTTCTAACTTTTGGCTTAAGGTATTAAAATCTTTACACAAAGATTTAACCCTGAGAAAGAATTACTTATATTTGCATGCCAAACAGACACCAACCTGGTTAACAGCAAGGAAAAATAATAGTCCTCCTTAAGGGTGAAACTAAAAGCTATCATAAAAACTATAGACCAATAATTGCCCTCAGACAATATACAAAATATATAATGGAACTGATGAAGACAGAGTTTATAGTAATTTAGACAAAAGTCAAAAATGGGAATAGAACAAATTAGTAATAAAAGAAAGTCATATGGAACAAAGGATCGCTTGTTGCTAAATAAAGCCACGATACAGAATTACAAAAAAGGGGAAGAATTTAAGTATGGCATGGATAGATTGCAAAAAAGCATTTGGCAGCATCCCACATTCATGGATAAAGGAGTGCTTACAGATGTATAAGATACATCCTACACTGATCAGTTATACTACACTGACCACGAAACAATGGCAAACTACTTTGCAGATGAGCCACGACAAAGAGCAAATTAATTTTGCCAGGGATAAAAATTCACAGGGAATATTCCAGGGTGATTCTTTGTCACTGTTGCAGTTTTGTCTTGCACTTAACCTTATTAAACTATTCACTTAGGAGATTAGGCTATGGTTACAGTTTAGCTCGCAGAAACCAACCTAGTTTAAAGACTTCTCATCTCTTTTTGTGGATGACTTCACACTGCATTGTTCATCAGAAGAGGAGTTGAAAGCACACCTAAAACTGGCTAACATTTTCTCAGAAGATATAAAAATGACATTTGGTGTTGATAAATGTACAAAATAACATTTAAAATAGGAAACTGCAACACAAGAAAATATCAACCTGGGACCGGGATGCAATATAAAGGAATTTAAGCGGGGGGGTGTATAAATATTTGGAAGAGGTGAAGGATTGTCAATAAAACATAAACAAATGAGAATAAAACTCAGTAAGGAATACTTCAGATGACATAAACTAATATTAAAAACTGCCTTGATGTCTACATATAAAGTCCAATTTGTAAATGTGATGTAAATCAAAGTGTTTTTCCTTTTATAACTTACAGTTTGGGGCTGATTGACTAGTCCCAAAAATTTCATAGGTTCATAGGTTGTTACTAGGCTAATGACCACTAGGTTCCTTACAAGCCTAGCCATCACCCCAAACCATTTGGGTCCCAAGTATCATGGACATCTATATTGAGGAGCATGTTAGTGGGGAGGTAACTAATGATTTGTAAAGGGGTTAGTCGGGGGTACTACTTTTCTTATTAACAGCCACTGTCCATAAGGGACATGAGGGCTAGACTGGGGTAAATTTGTGATTTGTCATCCAGTTGTCAAAGTTATATTTGAATAGGGTCAAGGATGAACTCTGCTTTACATGGAAGGGGAGCCTATTCCATACTGCATGAATCATTTGAGACAGATATCTCTCTCCAGCACATTCTGTTTATGTCATAAGTGAAGTTCAGATCCTTCGAGCTGGTGTTTCTGTTGCTGTTTGTTTTGCTCATGTGCAACAGATCCATTAAGGCTGGGTCTGCGGAAGCCCAGTAAGCTAGGCAAAGATCCCATGTCAGCAGCCTGTAGGAGACTGAATACAGAGACAGAGTCTTCTGGGCGATCAGTGTAGGACAGGGTATTCATACCCTGAATTCTCCTGGTGAGAAACCTTTGCAGGCATTGCAGTTGTTGGAAGTGTCTGGTTGGACACATGCCAAAGGGTGCATTGTATTCAATGATATGTCTGATAATGGCTGAGTAGAGCAGAACTATAATGGCTGAGTAGAGCGGTACTATAATGGCTGAGTAGAGTAGTACTATAACTTACTTGGAGCTGGATACCATTTTCTTAACCTATAAGTTGGCCGACATAGAATGATTTTCTTATTATCTTAGCTACGTTAGTCAGAGGCCAGATTGCTCTCTACACATGTTTTCAGATCCCTTACTACTGGGTCGACTCTTAGGGGCATTTTATCAATGGAGTAATTAACTTGGGTTGACAGTTTTCCTAAGGAGCATTATAATGTATTTTGTGATACTGAGTTTTATGCCATGGCTTTGGCACCAGTCATTTGTCTGTGTTAAACCCTCTTGCAAGATGTTGGTGTCTTGGGAATAATCTATAACAACTCCCAGTTTACAGTCATCTGTGAACCTGGTGAGCCAGAGGCCTTGAACATTAGCCTTGACTTCTGAGAAGTAGATGCCAAACAGGAGTGGGCCCTGGGGTACTCCACTGGTGACTAGTTTCTTAGTGGAGGTGGTTTCACTTATCCTGATTTCTTGCATCCTGTCTGACACAAACCATTTCAACCATGGTTTTAGCCTTTGTTTTTTCCACTAGAGTACACAATCCAAAGTATTGTAAAAGACGCTGTGTTTCATTGACTAGAACACCTTGAATGCTTCACCTGTAATGATCTTATGATCTGGTCCACCAAGTTTTGGAGTGCTTGTCCACTTTGCCATCAGGTGATTAGTTTTTGCTTGTAGGATGGCACTTTTGTGTTGCTGAGTTGGTTTGTCTTGTCAGGTCATTTCTTCTATCTGTAAACTTAGTCAGCCAGAGCCCTTTGGTATTGGCTTTTAATTCAGAAAAGCAGATGCCAAATAACAGAGATCTTAGCACAGAACCGTAGGTGACTCCACTGGTTACTTTCCAGCATCCTATCTGTGAGTCTGTTGGCAATCCAGTGGGTGACATAGAAGTTTATTCCCAGTTTTTAACTTTTCTACTATGCCTGAATAGAAATTGTGTCAAAAGCTTTGGCAAGGTCGAGGTATGTGGTTTGTACCATCTTGTTTTCATCCATTACTTTGGTGACCTTTTCAAAAAATCCACTAAGTTAACTAAGCATGACTTGCCCTTGATGAATCCAAACTGAGATGGGTCCAGTATTTGGAGGTGCCCTGTGTCCTGACTGATTAGTTCTATGATAAGTCTTTCCATAGCTCTGCATATTAGGCTGCTCAAACTTATGAGTCTGTAATTGCCTGAGTCAGTGGAAGGTCCTCCCTTATGCAGGGGAATGACTGTAGCTCTTCTCCATTCACTTGGTACAAAACCTGTATGGAGGCAGAGTCTGAACAATGTTGTTAGGGGTGTGGCTAAATCATGCTTCATGCTATTTAAGATGCATCCAGGGATAATGTCAGGACCCATCGACGCAGCATTTTTAGATTTTGGTGGCAGTTTTAGAACTTGGTCTTGTGTGATAACTGGAGGACAGCCAGCTTCAGGTACAGCTTGAGGGACATACAGGGGGGAGAGTGGGGTAAAGTTATAGCTAAATTTATCAGCCAGTAGGTTCACTGTATCTTCAGCCTCAGTGTACGTAACATCATTCACAATCAGCTCAGAGCATTGCTGCATTTTGACAAACATAACTAAAAATTGCTTTCTGATTGTCTTTGGCTTTGGTAGCTATTTTAACCTTAAACTTGGCTTTGGTGGATTTTATTAAGTCCCTGAGTTGTTTGTTTATTTTGGTGACAAGGGCTCTGATATTCTGGGAATTACTTTTCTTACTTTTGGTCAAAATTCTTTCCCTTTTATTGTAAAACATATTGATATTATGAAGCCACCATGTGAGTTTGTTTCTGGGGTGTGACCTGCACTTATTCCTACGGGGTACAGCTGCATCTAAACAGCTGCTTACATTCTGGTACAGTGTCGTGGTGTACATTTCTGCATACATTTCTGCATATTCAGTGGAGTTAACTGGATTTGGTGAGGATCTGAAGCTTGACAGTGTATCATTTTAGAAGTAGGTAGTTTGTCTTAAAGAAATTTCCAAAAGTACCTTGTATGGAAGGGATCTCTGGTTTTATTTTGAAGGAGACAGCTTTATGGTCAGACCTAACAAGTGATGGAGGTACACAAGGGATGGTGCAAAATGTTCTCATCTTAGTAAGGACAAGATCCAAGATTTATTCCCCCTAGTCGGTACTCTGACTAATTGTTCCAAGGGATTTGTATTGACAAAGTCCAGGAATGTCTGTGCCTGTGCACTAATGGTGATGTGTAGGTTTCCCAATCTATAGTTGGATAGTTTAGATCACCTTGGAAAATAATACTGCATTTAATACTGAGTGATTCTAGTGCCTGTTAATAGATGCTATGGCTTTCTCTTGTCATAGACGGCGCTCTGTAACTAGCTAATATATAGTACAGTACCTTTCTGATGGTGTGTTGGGCACAAAGATGTTCAAGTGCATCATGCTGCTTTAACAGCCTTGAAGTGATTTGTTTCTGGATGTAGATTGAGACACCGTCACATGTTTCCCCTCCTGCACAGTAGCTGGTCTAAACATGTGGAAGGCATTATAGCCCTGCAAAGCCGGGAGAGTACACCACCTGATCAGTTAGAGCAAACAGTGAAATTAGGAAAAAGAAGAGATGTATTTCCAAAACAATTTACCAAAAAAATCTATAAATAGTATGCAAATGAAGAAGTAAGCAATTATGCAAACACAAGCTTTAGGAAAGGACTGAGATAAATGATTCCCCTTCATATATTCATACCTCATCTATCTACAACATCCATGGACAGCATACAAGAAATAAGTGATGGAGCAAACAAAGACATTAAGAAAGAAATGAGATGTACTTTCTAAATGTGAAAGTTACATTGTTGTTGATCTATCTGTTCAAAACCTGCATCAACATAGCAATCAATAACTGTAGAACTGGGTAATGGGGCAAACTGTGACATTAAAAAACATTGACATGCGGAATTAATATTTTCCTGCAGCTGAATCAGTCAAACTGAATTTATCCAGATGTAGAAGTAGATATCCTTGATTGGATATCACTTGATATCAGAGTTTTGGCCGGCTAACATCTACCTGAAATCAACTGGACGTATAAGTGAATTTAAGTACACTTTTATCTGCTCTTTTGTATATAATACTGTATTTAATTAATTTATTTGCGTTTTTCACTGAATATTAACTCAACTGAAGCTGTGGCTGTCTCTCTACAGAGTACTTGTTAGAATTTCTGTGTATCCATTGATAGCAGTGAGGGTTAGTTTCACCTTATCACTGACATTCTGTCTTGCCTTATATAAGTGGTACATTTTGAGTTATCTCTGCTTAATATCAGAGCTTTGGCCGGCTAACATCTAACTGAATTCAACTGGACGTATAAGTGAATTTAAGTACACTTTTATCTGCTCTTTTGCATATACTACTGTATTTAATTTATTTATTTGTGTTTTTCACTGAATATTAACTCAACTGTAAGTTGTGGCTGTCTCTCTACAGAGTACTTGTTAGAATTTCTGTGTAGCCATTGATAGCAGTGGGGGTAGTTTCCCCTCATCACTGACATTCTGTCTTGCCTTATATAAGTGGCTTTAAAACTGCCCGCCCCTCTTGTAGATTTGTATTTGGATACTCCTTCTGGGCCCATCTAATTTGCTCACTCAACTGAGTGCAGTGAGATCATATTCTGATTTCAGGCACTCCTACTATGTACAAAGAGAGCATTTGGGAAGGACAACCCCTGTAGCCTCTTAATCCTGCTCTGTTCCCTCCCTCAAAATAAATAAATAAATAAATTTTATATATATATATATATATATATATATATATATATATTTTTTTTTTTTTTTTTTTTTAATTCAGCTGCTCTTACTGTAACTATCTTAGTTGCTCTTCTGCTTGTTGTTACCTGTTCAGTCGCTCTTACTCTGCACTTATTACTGCTTGTTAGTAGCCTTCTAATTTATTGCCTTCTGCACTTGTTTTTTAGTCATTTGTTAATTTAATTGCATTTATCTGAACTGTATTTGCCGTAGTGTTGCTACACACTTGGGTTTGCTGGCCTGCACTACAATTTGAATTGTATTTACTGCTGTTTTAGCTGCTTTTCTATAACAAAAAAAAAATTCTAAGCTTGTTTCCTGCCTTTCCTGTAACTAGTCAAGTCCAGATACAGACTTGCTGTATTCAGGACTGTTGGTTGGTAAGATTCTGAGCCCCCCAAGCCTTTCTGTGTTGGAGGGAAGCCTTCTAGCTTATCAGTGGGAGTAGTAAGCACTAGGTAGCCTATCTACCACGGGAAGAGTGGGTTTTGGCCCTGAAATTGTAGTTCATTGGCTGTTTGGGCAGTTTTTCCATCTCTTTCTACTTTCTGGTTAAAAGCCCATTTTGCATTTGATCCCTGCCTTTCCTATAACTAGTGTAGTCCAGGTACAGATTTGCTGTATCCAGGACTGTCAGTAAGCTTCTGAGCCCCCCAAGCCTTTCTGTGTTGGAGGGAAGCCTTCTAGCTTATCAGTGGGAGTGGTAAGCACTAGGTAGCCTATCTACCATGGGAAGAGTGGGTTTTGGCCCTGAAATTGTAGTTCATTGGCTGTTTGGGCAGTTTTTCCATCTCTTTCTACTTTCTGGTTAAAAGCCCATTTTGCATTTGATCCCTGCCTTTCCTATAACTAGTCTAGTCCAGGTACAGATTTGCTGTATCCAGGACTCTTTGTAAGCTTCTGAGCCCCCCAAGCCTTTCCGTGTTGGAGGGAAGCCTTCTAGCTTATCAGTGGGAGTGGTAAGCATCAGGTAGCCTATCTACCACAAGAGGAGTAGTCCCTGGCCCAGAAATTGTAGCTATTGGCTGTTTGAGCAGTTTTTTTCCATCTCTTTCAAGTTTTTGGTTTGAAAGCCGCACTTGTGCCTGTTTCCCACCTTTCCTATAACTAGCCTAGTCCGGTTACAGAGTTGCTGTATCCAGGATTGTTAGTAAGCTTCTAAACCCCCCAAGCCTTTCTGTGTTGGAGGAAAGCCTTCTAGCTTATCAGTGGGAGTGGTAAGCACTAGGTAGCCTATCCTCCATGGGAAGAGTGAGTTTTGGCCCAGAAATTGTAATTTATTTGGCCGTTTGAGCAGTTTTCCATCTCTTTCAACTTGCTGGCTTAAAAGCCTACATTTGTACTTGTTCCCTGCCTTTCCTGTAACTAGTCTAGTCCAGGTACAGATTTGCTGTATTCCAGGACTCTTTGTAAGATTCTGAGCCCCCCAAGCCTTTCTGTGTTGGAGGGAAGCCTTCTAGCTTATCAGTGGGAGTGGTAAGCATTAGGTAGCCTATCTACCACAAGAGGTGTGGTGGTTCCTGGCCCAGAAATTGTAGCTATTGGCCGTTTGGGCAGTTTTTTTTTCCATCTCTTTAAATGTTCTGGTTTAAAAGCCGCACTTGCACTTGTTTTCCACCTTTCCTGTAACTATCCTAGTCCAGATACAGAGTTGCTCTATCCAGGACTGTTGGTAAGCTTCTGAGCCCCACAGGCCTTTCTGTGTTGGAGGAAAACCTTCTAGCTTATCAGTGGGAGTGGTAAGCACTAGGTAGCCTGTCTACCATGAGAGGAGAGATTCTTGGCCCAGAAATTGTGTTTTATTGACCATTTGGACAGTTTGTCCGTCTCTTTCAACTTTCTGGTTTAAAAGACCACATCTGCACTTGTTTCCCATCTTTCCTGTAACTAACCTACTGGATAGCACTAGAAAGTCTTAAACTGATACAAGCCTTCTAGCTTAGAAGAGAGACTTTGGAGTGATTAAGTATCAGTTTTCTGTACTTTCTTGCTGTACTTAACTGTTTTCTGCCAAAACGCAAAATTTCCAGCATTTATTGTGATTTAAAGGCTTGTTTTTTTCACATATTGTACTTATTTGACTGCCTGCACTTTTAAAAAGTTCTTTGTTTAAATAATTTAACTGTTGTAGGTGACACACTAAAGTGCAATAGCCTTTTCTGATCGTTTATAGTCGTTTAAAGCTGTTTTAAGTGTATTTTTTTTACTGTTTTTCATTATCTTTTCAAAAAACCCCAAAAAAAAAAAAAAAAAAAAATTCCTTGTTTCTACCTTTCTAAGCTAGTATAGTCCAGTTTTTAGGCTAGTGCTGAATTCTGGGCTGTGATACTAGTTTCTGAGTTGCCCATACCTTACTTGGATAGAAGGAAGTTTCTCTGTTCACCTGTGAGAGAGGGGAGCTTTGAGCAACCTATCTGTCCCTGGAGGAGTGGTTCCAGCCCAGAAGTTAGTAGTTTATTGGCCGTTTGGGGCTAATTTCTATCTCTTTCAATTCCCTACTATAAAAACCGCATTTGCACAGTTTTGTGCACCGGGCAGTGCCGGTTAGCTACGGTTAAATTATTCCCGGCTCCACTAAGTCTCCTCTTCAGTTTTTTCCCTTGAAACTAGTCTAACTCTCAACTTAAGCACTCAAAAATCATCTTACAGCCCAGTATTTGCTCAGACCTAATAGCAAGCACTAATATACCCTGACACTGATTGCCCAGCTGGGCAAGGTTCTTTATTTACCCCTCACCAACCAAGCAATTAAGCAGCTCACCCTACTATTCAGGCATGACCAAAGGGCAACTTCAGGTGCACTCTCCAGTCCAGCTGATGAATCTGGGTATCCTGAGGCAATGTTACAACTGCCTCATGTACACAGACAACCCTCTCCTTCTACCACAAAACACTAACATATGCAAGAGATGCAATTATACAGCCAAACTGGAAGCTAAGCTGTCTCCACCCAAGACTGGGACAGACAGTCAAGAGGAGAAGGTTAACACTTGCACCACGCCTCCAGCCGCACACAGACCTACTAAAACAGCACTGGCAAAAAATACACATAAACACACAAAATCATACTTGGAGGCTCTAAATAAAAACCTACAAAATCATCAGAGACCTCCAAAGCAGACACCCAAACAACTTGCACCTCCCGTCACAAACCAGACAACACATAAAACACAAAATCAGTGTGCCGCACAATCACAGCCCTTAAGGCAAAATAACATACCTAACACACTAGTAATGGGTGACTCTATAGTCAGGCACACTGACATCCCACTCACTAGACTGGCCAAGCAGAAGGTTACTGTTAGATGCCTGTCGGGAGCCAGAATCCGCCACATAATACAAGCACTCAGGTCACTCCAGAACAAGTACAAATATGACTCTGTCATTGTTCATGTTGGTTTGAATGACCTGAGACGTACCTCCCTGGACTACATGAAAAGAGACATGGAAGAGCTCTCTGATCATGTAGCCCAGACTGGTATGACCCTGTCCCTGAGTAGCATCCTGCCCTCACCAAGAATGATACCTCAGTATAAGGAAAAAATGATCAATTTCAACAACTGACTAAGCTTCTGGTGTCATTCAAAGGGGATCCAGTGTCTGTCAGCCTGGGACGACATGCTCAACAAGTCGCATTGCTTCGCAAGAGACGGCTTGCACCTGTCACTCCTAGGCTTTTGAATACTGGCCAAGGCTCTTGCTGCCCCCATAGTGCCTTTTTTAGGCATGGCTCAAAAGTCAAACCCACCACCGTAAACAGCACAATTAACAAAAACTGAGGGTTATGCTACTCAACACCAGGAGTTTAAATCTCAAAATGCATGCGCTCAAAGCACTCCTCAGTATGGAGAATGTTGACATCTGTGCAGTAACTGAAACCTGGTTCAAGGTTCCAGACAGCACCCCAGCACTACTCATACCACACATTTTGGCCACAGAACATGGACCGAAACACAAAAGGAGAGGGTGTATCCATATTCATCAAGGATACCTACACCTCCAGGTTAGTGGCGCAGCATGATACCTCTGAGATCATCCATGTGCAACTAACATCGGGCAAATCTGCAATGCAAATTGTGGCCTGCTACAGTTCACCCCCCATGACCCAGGACCACCACTCCACCTTTCGGGAAACACTGGAAAACATGAAGGTCCTACTGAACACCCTGATATTGGGCAATTTCAATTACCCTACCATTCACTGGGAAAACTAGTCAAGTACAAACTCCCAGGCCCAGCACTTCCTGGAATTCATCAACTCAAATGCCCTGGATCATCTGGTAAACTCCCCTACCAGAGGTGAAAACATATTGGACCTGGTCATCACCAACATGGGCGAAAGGTGTTCCACACCGGAGGTCAACCTGTCACTGGTTAGATCAGACTATAAACTAATCACTCTGGATGTCCACACCCCACCACCAGCCCCAACTAAGGAAACCACAGTAAAAAAATTTTCTAAAACAAACTTCACCTTACTTAAGACAGAGGTGGCAAGTTTCACAGCCCCCATGCTAAAGGATAACGCTGCCCAAGATGCAGAAACCTTTACAAATGCACTCTATGAGCACCTACAAGGATGCATGGATCCCTAGCAAAACCAAGACTCACTCCTCTAAGAGAAGGAAACCAGTCTGGTGGATCCCTGCAATAAACAGGCTATACAATAGAAGGAGGAAACTAGTTCAGAAAAAAAGCAAATCCCAAGAAGGAAAGACATCCCTGATCAGTATCAGTAAGAAACTAAGGTTCCTCATGAAATCATCCAAGGCTAACTTTGAAAGAAAAATAGCCAAGGATTCAAAAGATAACCACAGAGCCTTCTTTAGCTATGTTAAGAATCTAAGAGGCAACTCACAGATATGCACTGAACTAGTGCAAAATAGCACAAAATATACTGAACCTACTAATATTGCCAACATCCTGGCAGATAGATTCAGTGCAAACTTCACCCCCTCTCACCTCCAAAAGGGCCACAACAATACCAGAAAAGTGTAGTGTCCCAAAAATCACAGACGCACAGGTGAAAACAGCCCTTTCAAAAGCCAAAAACACAGCGTCAGTGGGACCAGATGGTGTCCCAGGCTGCGTCTTGCACGAACTACAGAACAAACTAACCCCCCCCCCACCTAAACACGCTGTTCAACCTCAGCCTCTCCACAGGCTACGTGTCCATCGAATGGTGCACAGCAACGGTTATTCCTCTCCACAAAGGAGGGGCCACAACTGACCCCGGTAACTTTTGCCCCATAAGCCTGACTAGCCTGGTCTGCAAGGCTATGGAGTGCATCATCATGGAACTCATTAACAAAGACATTGGGAACCTCCAAACACTTGACCCGACCCAGTTCAGCTTTGTTATGGGCAGATCATGCCTACTAAACCTGGTTGACTTCTTTGAGACAGTCACCAAGGCCATAGACGAGGGAAAGGTGGTTCACACAGCCTACCTTGACCTCACCAAGGCTTTCGACACCATTCCCCACTAGGGTATTACAGAAAAACTCACCAGCCTGAACATAAACCCCTACGTCATGAGATGGGTTGCCAACTGGCTTACAGACAGAACTCAGTATGAATAGCAGGCTCCAGGTCCGACTCTAAACCAGTCACAAGTGCTGTGCCACAATGCTTGGTCCTAGGACCCCTACTGTTCGGCATATACTTCTCAGAAGTACACGGACATCCTCCAAAAGAGCCTTACTGAGACAGACACCTGGTGTCAAAGTCATGGCCTCAAGCTAAATGCCAAAAAATGCATAGTCATCCTGTTTGGGAAAAACAAAACACACATGAATTACCACATAAGTGGCAGCCCCCTTAATACAGAAGAGGTAATAAGAGATCTGGGGACCCGGGTAGATAGTAATCTCTCCTTTGACAATCATATTGCCAAAGTAGTTAGGAAATCCTTCTATGTGGCCCATCTAATTACTAAAAGGTACGAATCTAGAAATAAAGAGGTTATAGTGCCCCTCTACTTGTCACTCATTAGACCCATCATAGAGTACAATACCCCATTTGGGATGTACCTCACAAGACACTTCCAACAGCTGGAAAGACCATAAAAGTACCTCACCAAGATGATTTCTGGCCTCAAACATATGTCCTATGCAGCCTGACTGAAAAAACTCTGGCTGTACTCAGTGGCATATCGCTTACTCAGAGGTGATCTCTGCCTGACTTACAAAGCCATGTCCAACTCAGAATTGATGGACATGCTCCACCTAAAGAAATCCAAGTCACTGCGAACCATGCGCTCTAGTGAGCTAAACCTCACCACAACAATAAACACAACATGCTGGAAGGATAGATTCCTGTCACAGAGACTCCCCATGGAACAAAATTCCAAATTACATCAGGCAGAGCCCCTCACTAACACTCTTCAAGAGAAACCTTGACGAGTGGATGGGTAACAGAAAATACACCCCTGGGATCACTTCATTGGCGCTTCTCGACAGAGGATCAGTTAATTAATCAGTGGGGCAGCGAAAGCTGACACACTCTGGCTAGGCTTATAAATGCCCTCGGGCAGATAGCCTAGTACCTACCTATGAACCTATGAACTTGTATTGTGCTAATGACTCACTTTTCCTAAAGTTCATTATACTGTTCCAGCACCTTTCCTTGTTTTATACTTTCTTACTAGATTTTTCAGGAAATGGTGAGGAATCTGGTGATGTGTTTAGACTGCTGGTGGTGTGACATTTTACAGTTGTTAAGCATTTGCTTATAGGAATACTTTTTACTGCAACACCTAGCAGCTCTGGAATGTATCACCTCTAACAGCCTAAACAGATTCTCAAAATTTCAAGAAAAATCCAGTCAGAGAATATAGACAACTATAAGTATTTATTAAACACTGAATGTGTTAAAAAAAAAAAGATTAATGTCGTTCAACAAAAAATCTTCTCTACAACATTCAAAGTGTCCCCATCAGTGCTGTAATAATTTTTAATGTACAGACATACATTTTCAAACCACTTTTCATATCTTGGAAACCTGACATCCCAGACACAGTAACGTCACAGTATAGTTCGGGCAGACCTCGATTTGCACATGCAAACAATCAGTTATTTTTACAAAACTATGAAAAATGATGCCTATGTGCATTACTAATAATAGGAACAATTTATCACACTGTACAGATTAATATGCAAGTTTCAATGACAGTTTTCTTCAGTATCATCTAAAATGTAGTGAATATAATTCAACGGTATGAAAGTAACATGGTTCTGGCAATATTTATATAAATACAGGAATATTGCATTCTTGAAATGACTGTTTACTGAAATAACTAGCAACATTTCTAGTATGGGACATTATGAATGGACAAGCACAGTGTGTCTATATCCCACCATGAATTTTCATATTTTGTTCTTCTGGACATGCAGCTCTCAGCTACAAAGGTTAGAATATAAGTATAAAATACTCAAACACTATAAAATAATCTAACACTAGGATTTTACACTGCAACCAAATGCACTTGCATCTTGGCCAAAACTCCACATATATGTATAAATTCACCCATGCCAGATTAAGCAATTGTTAAGGACAGACAATGTAAAATGGCAGGCAGTGCTGTCATGTTAGTTTGGTACATAATTAGCCAAAAATCCACCCTTCAGAACCCCAACTAGATAAGCTAGTTTACCAGCCGACAACTGATAACTCAAACAGCCCCTACTATATATATCAATGTAAAGAAATATGAACAGAAATGTTTATATATTCCAAGGCACTTTGGTGCAGTATATCCTTTAGCAGTATAATTAAAGTACTGCAATATAGAATGTACAACAGTGGCAGCAAGAAACAGAATCCCCTGACAGGAATGCAATTAGGACTTTTTTATTTATTTTTTATTTATTTTATTTATTTTACATTTGTTGACCGGGATAGTCCAACTGGATGGATGTCCATTTTCAGTGGAGGCCCGGGGAGATAAGCTCCAACATATGCAAATAAATTCAATAACTAATAAGACATAATTACATGTATGGTATTACCAAAAAATACATAGGAAAACATGAAATAGACAAGATTACAGGTTAGAAGTTACCCCTGGTTGTCGTCAGGAGAAAATTAACAATAGCTAGTTAACTAGATAATTCACCTTCATGTTGAGAGTTTAGCCAGGCTTGTTGCAGTGGCCTAGCCAGATTAATGCCATATGCTGTTTGATTTTAGCTTTAAATTGGCCTAGAGAGGAGAGCAAAATACTATTGGCTGGAAGTATGTTCCAGGCTCTACCTGCCGAGTTTACGAAGAGGGCATTGCCAGCTGCACTGTTAATTTTATGGCTTTATGGAGTTATACACCGATTTGCAGAATTCATTGAAGCTATTTAATGGTATTATCATCACTATTTTATTAAATTAATGCTGGACAGTCAGGGACATGGCTGAAAACTAGAAACAATGGAAAGGTAAGTTGCGATGTACATGACTAATGCATGGTTGCACTGATGTCCTCTTCCTTAGCCTACCCGCCTGTTCTTGTAGCAACACACTAACACATTTTATTGCAAGTGACACTTGGGCGTGCACACACACACACACACACACACACACACACACACACACACACACACACACACACATACACACACACACATACACATACCTGCATACACACACACACACACACATACACACACACACACACACACACACACACATATTATTACAAGTGGCACAGCACTACCTTATGTTCCACTCAGATACTAGAATATCCATTAACATTTATTTATTTGCTCATGTATTTCACTTACTGGGAAAGTCTGACTGGGTACATGACCCCTTTTCAGTGGTGGTACATGGAGAAAAGCTACACAGAAAAATGTATAATTTAAATACAATTTACAAAGAAGAAAAATAGACCATTGGTAAGACATTAGGAGGAGTACAACATACAATCACAAATATAGGAGATAACTGGTTTTATAGACAATGCTGATAGTATCAGGACATTGGTTAATGAAAATGGAAGGAGATGATATGCTAGTTAGAGAATGCAAAAATTGTTTGTAAGTGAAGACTATCAGATGATAAATGGAGGTATAAATAGTCAGTAGATGAGAATGGAAACATTATTAGTCAGTTTGTGTACAAATAGCATCTAAATAAGAGACTGATGAATAAAAATGAAAAAGGGGGAAAGATGAATAAAGAGGAAAAAACAGGCTGGGAAGGGTGGGAAAGATGGTTAAGTTAAATTATATAGTACTTTAACTACCTCAGTGAAACACAAACTGGCATTATCTCTCTTGTAATAAAATCTGTGTATGTTGATGCAGATGTCTACAGAACAGGAAAAAATAACTTTTTCACATCTTTAAGGAAATATAGCTGTTGGTGCTAAATCAATATGTACCTGAAGCACTGGATCCAGCATCTGAACGAAGTAGAAAAAATAATATCTTAACGTTTAAAAATTATAGCTCTTATTGTTAAATCAATGTTCCTGAAGCACTGGATCCTACACTGCAGAATAAAGAACTTTGTTCTGTTAGAGATGCATTTTTATAAGTACAATTCATTACCGTATACACTCACATTTAGAATTCATAAAGACTCAATGCTGTCATTGCTTATAAGATCCTTGAGGCTTTACTTTACCAGTTCAGAGAATGAAGACAGTACCTGGCTTGCTGTAGAATCCACACAGAAGCTGAAGTTTGATGGAATTAGTTCTGCTGTATGCTGAAGAGATACATGCATGGGTCGAACTGCCTGGCTTAGTGGTCACCCTTTCCATGACCAATCCAGTGTTGGTCTTGTGCTCTTCTACCCCTTACGTGTTCTAGCCAAAATTTGTCACTTCAACAAAAAACAAAAAAGAAGGAAAACAAACCAGATATTTTAGTAATTGTAAGCTAAGTCAGAAAGAAAACAATTATTTTCTAACTGCTGAGTTCAAATGGCTCTTCCTGATTTTAATACACCACATGCTAAGGTAGTAGGCAATCAGATTTATTTTCACCACCCGGACCTAACAACAACAAGTCTCCCTGCAAGCCTGGGTTAGTAAAGTAAGTGCATTACAGTTAAAAGACTATGAAAATAATCACTTCTTCTTGGAGAAGGGCAAACCTGGGATATTTCCTATGCCACTGATATTTAGTGTGGTTGATGAGACAGGCTGTTTGAAACAATGAGTGTCTTGTTCAAACTATGACATGTGACAAACATATACTGAACGCCTTAGAGATAAAAAGGTACATAACTTCTTCAATGTCACTCATAACTTCATGATCGTTCCTAACCAGAGAATATCAAGATTATTGTGCCCCTAACTGGGTCTCTATAGGTATGAGTATACCCTACTTTTACTGCTGTTCCAGTATTTCTTGATTTAGAGAACATTGTGTTCTATAAGAGCCACAATCAATATGAGGGCAGTTCAAGCCACCGATTACTATATTAGATTTTTTTGTTAAAGCACACCTTAGAAAACAAAGGTAATACCAATGCATTTAGTGAGTTACTTAAGTCAGAAAAGCCTACAGCATGAGATATTTTGGATGAATAACTGAAGTTAGGTGTTATGGAGTGCACAACAGTACATACTAAGCAAATTAAGCAATGGAATGTCAAAGATGCAGCTTTGTCAGAGATTTATGAAAATGTGCTGAAGGGCTGGTCTATAGTAAATGAATCAGTGTGTATGTCATATTGTTCCAGAAGACTAGCATTACGTATCAGAAATAGTTCTGTGCTGTTTTGTGGTCTGGAATCGTAAGTCCACCACAGGTTCATTTTGCAATGCTGAAAATAGTCCACGAGCTCACCTGGGATTGTCTAGTAAGAAATGTATACCCAAACTGCATGAGTGGTGAACTGGAATGGATTAAAATGAAGAAACGAAAGTAAGGGTGGGCAATTAATATAAAGTAGACAGTCAGCAACTATTGAATGCACCCTTGCATCCATGGAAATGACCTGAAAAGACATGACCTAGAGTGCATGCAGAATATGCGGGGTTATTCTTTGAAAAGTATTTCTGGTTTTGGTAAGATATTCAAAGTAGATAGATGTGTTCACCATGACTTACTTTATACACAACCAGTGTTAAAACATTTAGTATCCTTTGTGTTTGAAAAATGTTTGCTTCTGATATGAAATCACAGGAGGATTTGTAAAGACTGAATCTGTTTATGAACCAGAAAATAGAAAGAATTGTGTGCCTGTGTTGACAGAAGACGGACATTCTTCACAACTTTCAGACTTACCTATGGCCACAATACCTACATGTTCTACACATAAAAAGCATGCCCCTACATTGTTAGTTGTGATGTCAGTTTTCTTGGAAAAGATTAAGGATGCTTAATGGCTTCACTGAATCCAACAATTCAAAATCCTTTTTCCCGTTATAGCACATGGGGTCAGGGTGTTTCTTCAACAGTGAAAATCATCTAGAGGCAAGGTTTACACCACTGGGTGAATAGCCTTGCTGTAGTAGTTCTTCCACACATACCCACACACTCACAGCTTTTGCCAATTTAGAGTGTCCAATCCACATATTGAATGTCTTTGGAATGTGGGAGGAAACTGGAATACTCAGCGGAAACCCACACAAACACAGTGTGAACAATGCAGACTCTCATACAAGGCACTCTACCTGAGAATCAGACCACGGAACCTCTTGATCTGAGACCACAACACTATCCACTGTGCCACTGGGCTGGGATAATATCTGTAGTTTGTCCAAGTCTTTTAAGTTAAAAGATTACATCAACACTTTGAAAATGTAAAATAATGTCTTACTGACTTGTTAACTAGTTTACAGTGAAACATATAAAGATTCTTTTAACTGTATGCAATTGAACCAGATATTTTCTTGTACTAAAATTGTAGTTAACACCAGGACTTCTTCGCAAGACTATGTAGTATTTTGGCTATGAAACTGTTAAAATACCTTGACTGACATTCCTAAGAGCAAAGGCTCCACTTTAGAGTATGCAGACATAGTTTCATAATGAAGTTGGTTGTACTTCTTCCTTATAATTGCTATTTCTGCTATCTCTGTACAGTCCTTCAAGAAGATTTCTACATTTAAAAAAATGCACACTGCTTGTGCCGCTGCTGTTCACGTGAAGTTTGGAATATTTATTAAAGCTATTAAACCATTTAAGGTACTTGGACTTTTCTAGTTCTTGGTATAATAGTAACCATGTTCTTTTTACCTTGCCTGTGTTGTGAAACTGTTTGGTCATAACTTTTGTGCCTCTTGTCCTGGGGTTCCTGATCCTAACTTCAATTTTGCTTACCATTCCTTGCTATTACTTAATGCATCTCAGAGCTAAACTAAAAGGTTTCACTTGTATATGTAAAGGTCCATAAATGAAGTCTGGCCCTACTTCCACAATGTGTCTGAGACCTCACTACAGCTGTTTTTCAGCAGTCAAGAGCTAGGCAACTGAAATCTTACAAAAATACTGTTGAAATTGTGAAGAAATCTGGTTAAGTTGTGAGGAAGCTGTGGGACCATCTTCCTTATTGACAGTGTTATTTTGCATAGACTGTCAAGTAATTTTATATGCACAGCTGAGCAGCTTCTGTGTTCTTCACCATGATCATAGCATATTCACAGCATGTAGTCATGAAAAAACTGCAATAAAGGATTGTGTTGTACCCTTTTTTATGAGAGCATTTTTTGTAAAGCTATGTGGTTACTGGTTATGGTATGTCTGTCTGGAGCTATGTTGCTCAAATCACAGCACTATTTGCAGAGACTGAACCAATTTGTGAACCAGAAAAGTAGAAAGAATCTGTCCCAAACAGTGCACATGTTCCGCATTTGTTACAACAAATAATATTTCTTAAGAAATATATATTTTCCGAGAAGTAGGGGATAAGCCAGAGGACATCCTTCTTTTCTAATATCCCCATCACAGTATGCAACTCTGTCATACCAGTAAAATTAAATATATATATATATATATATATATATACATATATATAGCAAAAATAAACTCTACATTAAAGAACTGTAGGATATGTCAGTTTGAACATTTTATGAGTACTTAACTGAACTAAAACTACTTCACATCATACTGTGCCCAATAAATGATGGCAAATACATTATAAGTTAAATATATATTACCAAACATTTCTTTTATTGCTCATCCATAAATTAAACACACCTTACAAAAAATGCAGACTTTATCAAATATGTTTCCTATTATTTTCAACTGCGGACTCTGCACAAGAGCAGAAGATATTTGGCTTTATAAGCCGTGTTTTATGCAAATATTGAAATCCTGAGCATAAACAGGTATTATTAAAAATGTTACACATTTTGGAAAAATAAAGAATTTTTCAATATCATTTTTTTTCCTGTAAAATATTAACATTTTCCATAAATTCAATAACATATTTTTAAAAAAAGATTAAAATGTTTTCATTGGTCCTATAGTTACAAATATGATACTGATGCAGGAAGCACTATTTGGACAGTTGTGATTTATGACTAAAAAGATTTCCACTACCCTTTCAATAGTTTCAATTTGAAAAGCACTGACTGGACAATCCATTTCAAAAGCTATATTCCACCAGCTCTCCCCCTTATAGCTACAGTTGGTGTTTTGGCACTGATGGAGTCATTACTAGCTCGGCTCATTATACAGTACTGTTAAATGGTGTTGAACTGTATGGCAGCTGTGGACCTGACTGAAAGCAGCAGGCAGGAGAGGGTGTAACTTTCAAAATATCATGGCACCCTCATTCCAATTTTCTTCCCTCTGCATGTTATCTACAACACCCTGGTAGTTTCACTGGAGGAAGCAAAATTTAGATGAGGTTTTTATAAAGATTGCAAACTGCCAGTCATCCAACAAGCACAGAAAGATGGTGTAAAGATGTCACATAGATGTGAATGACTTGTGGTACTCAGTCAAGCAAGACATGCAGAAAGGCATGTTGGAACTCACTGTGCAGGTGTCAAATGCAGGTAGGACTCTGTCCCTAGGTGGAATCCTACCTGCATTCAGAATGATGTCCAGACACAAAGGGAAGATAATTGGCTTTAACAATTAGCTAAATATGTTATATAATTCTCAGGGTATCAAGTATGTGTTAACTTGGGGTAAGATGATTGACAGCCCATCTTGCTTCTTTAAGAATGGCCTGCACTTTTCTTTCCACAGATTACACATCTGGCCAAAACACTTCGTACCCCATAGTGCCTTGTTTTAGGCAAACTTTATCTTCTTAACATTCTAAAATGTTTTACTTTAAATTCCAATCAAAACCATATCAAAATCGCTCTTCTTAAAGATAGATGTCAAAACAAATTGATGGATCTTAAGGCTCTCTTGCAACTTGAGTACATCCATATGTGTTTGCAAAAGAGATTGGTTTTAATGTAAAGACTCCTCTGTACTGGGTTTCAGCGCATGTTATACTTTCAGACCTGCTTGAAACTGGGGGATAGGGGTGGGAGTATCAATATTTGTCAGATACCCAATTATCTATAGACAGTTTTCTAAGACACACAAACATTTGTTTGTTTGTGTCTTTCGGCTTTTCCCGGTTAGGGGTCGCCACAGCGGAACTCTGGTCTGCTAATGATTGGCAGTTGATTTTTACGTACCGGCTTGCCAGGCCTGACACACAACCTTCAACAAAGGTATGCCCATTCACGCATGTCTCCACGCAGAAGACGCTCTAGCTGAGAATCGAACTGGACAGGGTCTTACTGTGAGGCGAAAACACTACCGTAGCACCACCACCGCGGGTTAAGACCCACAAACATTACTTAACGAATTTCAAATTATGCTAAACAATACAAATTATCAATTCAAAGCCAATATATGTCACCTTCCTTGCTCCTGGAAGACTATGAAAGGTTTCTATTGTGCTTACTGAACTGTCCTTAAATAAAAATACAGTTTGTTGGATGATTTCAACTATCCATCAATTAAATGGTTCACTTATACCACAAAAGTTGGGTATATCCAAAGATTCCTAGAATTATCAAATACTAAGTCCCTTGAGCAAAGAGTTAAGCAGCTCACTAGGGGTCAAAAAATTTTCTTGACCTCATCCTTAGTGACATTATAATATACACCCATCAGACTAACACGTCTAATTAGCAGAGACATGAAACATACGATATCTGATTTTATAAGCTCCAGAATAGAAGATCTTATTGTTTCTGGCCCACAACAATATGTTTTTGTTATACGAAGATCACATTGACTTACAACAGAAATACCCCACAAAGAGAATCCATGGTCTCCAACACCTGTCCTATGTGGACAGGCTCAAATCACTATTACTCTACTCTGTATTGCACAGACTGCTCAGAGGTGATCTGTGTCTCACCTACAAGACAATGTCAGACCTTGCTCTACTAGAGATGCTCCATATCTGTAAGTCAAACTCCTCATGTAGTACCCAATAGAAAGGCTTAATTCTAATATGTGACATTAACAAAACCTGCTGGTGAGACAGGTTTGTCTCCCAGAGGCTGTCCTGTCTCTGGCATAGACTCCCCATACACATCAAACAAAGTACATCACTGACCCTCTTCAAGTGCAACCTTGATGAGTAGATGATGAGTAGATGGGTAACCACAAATTTGTCCCAGGGGTTCCATCTGTGTCCCTCACTGACAGGTACTGATTTGGGTTTCTTTTTTGGGGATAAACTCTTGGCTAGGCTTGTAAGGGCCCCAGAGTCATTAGCCTAGTAATCTCTTATGATCCTATGAACAAACTGCTTTGGCAAAGTCACTGCATGGAAGCTAAAATTAGTAGGCATGCAGTTCATACAGCATACTTGGACTGGCTAATGCGTTTGGCACTACTGTCCATGCTGGAATTGTAAAGAAGCATAAACGCCTAAATGCAGACCTTTAGGTTGTGAGATGGATAGCAAGACTGGCTGACAAATAGAACCCACATAGTACAACTAGCATGTGCTCCTCAGAAAGCATAAAGTTGACTAATGGCACTCCTCAGGGATCAGTACTGACACCACTTCTGTTCAGCTTCTACTTCTCAGACGTTCAAGCCACTAACCCAGACATATGTCATACTAAATTTGCCAGTGACTAGAGTTCGGGTGTAGTAATTTCCTTAACATCTGATACTGTTTTACTATAGCAAAGGCTAAATCATACAAATCAACGATGCATTAGAAATAGTCTTAAATTAAATGCAAAGAAGGGCATCTTTGCCACCTCTGGAAAACACATCTCAATAGCAATTTTTGGTATGGACAGCATCCCACTCCAGACAGATACAGTCATCAGAGATCTCAGCACCTTCATAGACAAGTCCCTATACTTTGACAACCACTAGTCCAGATATTCTTCTAGCTAATCAAATGAATAAATAAGGATGTCCCAACCAGGTCAAAATAAGTTATCATTTCTCTGACCAGAGCAATTATAGAATATAAATAATGTTCCTTTTAGTTTGTATTATTCATATACATGACACAGCTAGACAGACCCCAGAGGTTCCTAACTAAAACCATCATTGGACCAAAGACCCTCAACTACCGAGACAGACATGAAGCTCTGTCCCTACAAGCTGCCTCTTACAGACCCCTGTGCAGTGATTTATGTCTGTCATTCTGTGCTGCTAAGGACTCAACCCTCCTTGATCTTCTGAACATCTATAAAACAAATGGCTCTGCAAACACTAGCATTGAAGAATTTAGTCTACATCAACAAATAAATAAGACATACTGCATGGACAAATGTATTACTCTACACACACACACACACACACACACACACACACACACACACACACACACACACACACACACACACACACACACACACACATCTCTGGAATAATCATCAGTTACATATAAAACAGAGTGATATCCTCATTTCCTTTAAGGCAAATCTTTGTGATTCGATGGGTGCCCATAAATGCACCCCAGGCCTGACTTATATTACCATCCTGTAGGAAGGAGGTACCCTAAAGGGGTAAATATTAACAAAGTGATTATTGTTCCTTGACCAACTCTGTCTTGTGAATTCTGCATCTATCAGTTATAAAAATCTATGAATTAGTTTACTCTCTCTCTACCTTTCCTCCAATTATATAGCTGCAGTTGATTACCTGTAAATTTTATTGTACGACACTGAACTTTTTTTGATCGTTAAAAATTATTTTGGGTCCCTCTGTGTATCTGACCTATCAATACTGATACACCACATGCATTTCTTCTCAGTGATCATACCATATACCACATATTGAATGATCATGTAATGCCTGCAAAAATGATAACGTGTGAATTTCAACACACATTCCAAGCTTGGAAGCTGTCTAGATATTATGTACTAATCATGGACTCTAATCTGTCTTCATAAATGATTGATGGGCATGCTTCTTTATTAGTCCTAATCATATATTCAAAGTAAACTTTGGTGTTTCAGTATGAAACACCTAAACTGTACTTCTCTTACTGCAAGTATTACATGGGGAAGGTCCTGTTTCTGGTGAAACACATAGGATGTTTAACTTTTGATCTACTGAAAATTCAGTAAAGAATATTCTAAGCCATTATTGTCATACCAACACTGCACTTCATACACGTCTAATATAAACTACTATTAATGTGATATGCAAATGTATTAACCTAGCCTCTCATTATGAGGATCACTGCATTTCATTAGCAAATGCACACTGCCTACCTACATCTGTTAGCTCTACAATCTGCTGTCCACTCTTA